>NW_015647958.1:424572-424724 GCF_001515625.1 Sinocyclocheilus rhinocerous
CATGCAGCACATGACTGTTTCCTGATCCTGGTAGAGTAGACTACAATGCCGGCTGTTCTGACTCACTGTCTGCACTGTCTGTTTTTATATTTAAAGGATTTGCCACTGACAATTCAAACGCGAGTTTTGAGCAGTGTAGAGTAGCGCTTGTT
>NW_015647958.1:425236-428730 GCF_001515625.1 Sinocyclocheilus rhinocerous
AGTCATAAGTTTCCAGAAAAAATAATACTCAAGTAAAGTACAGATACTCAAAAAGTGTACTTAAGTACAATACTCAAGTAAATGTACTTAGTTACTGTCCGCCTCTGGTGGTTAAGTTGTATTTACAACACTGTTCCAGAACAGTTCAACCTAAATATTCAGATGTGTGCAGCACATTTTATGGAGGACTGTTTCCTGATCCTGGTAGAGTAGACTATAATGCCGGCTGTTCTGACTCACAGACTGTAAGTACGTATTTATATTTAAAGGAGTTGCCACTGATGATTCAAACGCGAGTTTTATGTTTTTTATATTTAAAGCGAGTTTTTTGGGCAGTGTAGAGTAGTGCTTGTTGTTTGTCATTTCTCCGATCGCAAATGCAGACATGGTTTTATGTTTACGCCGCTCGATGCAATGCAACGCGTAAACAGACAGTATAAGTCATTATAATCCGTATTTATGTCCCCACTGGATGCAACAAATGCCTCGTTTGTAATGGGTTTTGTTGGTTTTGTCTCATCGCACCGGGACACGCCATCACAATATGGTAAGGGGCGTAACATTTCTGTCACACGCTTGAGGTATTCGGCCAATAACAACACACTGGATAGCTGGCCAATCAGAGCACACCTCGCTTTTCAGACCGATGAGTTTTGTAAAAATCAACACGTTTCAGAAAGGCGGGGCATAGAGGAGAAACAATAATGTACAGTATGTGGAAAATAATGTGTTTTTTGAACCTTAAACCGAATAAACACATTTCATTACACCAAATACACCAAATAATGTTCTTTTTAGCAACAAAAGTCGCGGGGCAGCACCAACAATAAGTTTCTGTGTGTGCGCAGTGCAATCTGCAATCTCCGACCTCTCTCCCTCTCACTGTGTTTATGTGCGAGTGGTGTGTGTGTGTGTGTGTGTGCATCAATTAAAGCAGCGCATTAATATAGAACGGTGATTAAACTGGCTTGGAACTACATGGAATGAATGAAAGTAAAATACTAAGTGTACTATACCTGTTGTAGCACATTGTTTACTTTAAGAGTACATGTTATGTTTAATTTAAATGTAACATTTTTATTTTAATGTAAGACTATGTTTTATTTATTTTAAATTTAACAGTAATTTACTTTCAAATGCCCCAATTGCTGAAGGGTCTGCACAACTTTTTTGTACAAGTTCAAGTTGCATTGTTCAAAATACCTGTAGTAGCTCAGCAGTGCATACATGTTTACATTTCATTAAGGTTGAGATAAACAAACTGAGAAATGTTTCTTTTTAGTTAAACAGATGTTGCCAAAGTTTTCGTTTGTGGACATAATTTGAAGTTGGAAAAAGGTAATAAATTGCAATATATCGCAGAATATCGCAATATATTTAAAATCGCAATAATATTGTATCGTGACACAAGTATCGTGATAATATCGTATCGTTTGGTGATTCCCACCCCTAGTCTGAATATATGTATGAGGGAAGAGGTATAGGGTTAGATTGTGAGATTCCATTTCTGTCCAATGTGGAGACTCACTTGTTGAAAATAAAACATAACAGACCTCAGCTGTGCAGCCCAGTAATACCACAATAAGTTTGGACATTTTAAGCCTCCTCTGTCAAATGGTAAATACATCAAAGACAAATGAAGTTTTGCCCTCCTATTGTTCCATATAAATCTGACAAACATGGTTTTGATTTTTGAGAACAAATCTGAAGGCCACCTTCAGGTGGTGGAATATTTTGAAATAAAGTAGTTTGGGTAGTGTTCATTTTTAAAATATTAATTCTCCCAATTATAGATACTGGTAGTGACATCCATCTTATTAATTTCTGACATTAAAGGTTCATAGTTAGCATCAGCAATATTTTCCAGTCTTGGCAAAATCTGTACTCCCAAGTATTTAAACTGCTCAACAACATTAAATTGAATTACCTCTAAAATTGGATTCCCTTTTTCATTTGAATTTAGCAGTAATATAGAAGATTTTGTGTTATTTACCCTATATCCCGAGATATCACCAAATGTTTTAATTAGTTGTAGCACAACCAGAATTTATTTACTTAAATTGGACATGAATAGCATACAAGGATATTCTGTGTTCTGTCTGTCCTATTGTTATTCCACATAATTGCTGATGTGATTACCTTGCAATATGAAAATAAAAATACAGGGAAACATGGCTAACCTGGATGCTCGAACCCACATCCAACACACTGAACATGAACTACACTTTTCCCACTTCCATGAGATCCCCCCTAAAAACATCCTGACTCCCAGTATCGCTAAAGACCGTTCCACACCTAGTGAGGATCAGTCAAACCACACTTTGTTATTCCTTTTATCTGAACACTTTATCTGAACTGTTTCCGCAGTTGGTGTATTCCAGTGGCCAAGTCAGCATAAAACGTCTCAGGTTACGCATGTAACCATGGTTCCCTGAGAATAGGGAACGAGACGCTGCGTCCTCTAGAGGGTGCTAGGGGAACGCCTTCAGCGTGACCGGTGTCTGAAGCATGAATGAAAAAACGACAATGAACTTGACATTGGCAGGCGGCAGCCTATGACGTAAACAATAAAGCGAGTGCGGGTATAAAAGATCACCTGCGGAAAACGTCATCCACTTGTTTGTCTGAAGGAGACGCAGGCAGGAATGCCCGAAGCATGGCAATGAGACGCAGCGTCTCGTTCCCTGTTCTCAGGGAACCATGGTTACATGCGTAACCTGAGACGTTCCCTTTCGAAAGGGAACTCCACACTCATATTACTGCCAAAGACGGAGTTCTGAAGATTGGAGGCTTCAGCAGGGTGACCCTCTTTAAACGAGAGGAAGCCTAACAACACTCAGCCTTAGTAGAGAAACTCTTAAGAGTGGAGGCCTCAGCATGACGACTCTCTAAAACGAGAGGAGGCCTAACTATGCCCCACGCTCATAAAGTGCCTACAACTCATATTACTGCCAAAGACAGAGCTCCGAAGAGCGGAGGCTTCAGCAGGATGACTCTCTTAAACGAGAGGAAGCCTAACAACACTCAGCCCTAGTAGAGAAACTCTTAAAGAGTGGAGGTCTCAGCATAACGACGCTCTAAACCGAGAGGAGACCTAGCTACACTCAGCGCCGGAGGCAGTTAGTGAGGCTCAGAGGAAGGGTAACACTTTATTTCGATAGTCCACTTTAGACATTTTACTAACAGTAAGTAACTTTGCAACTACATGTCAACTAGCAGTCATTAGAGTATTAGTAGACTGTCTGCTTAATATCTTCTAACACTTTATTTTGATGGGTCAACAACATACAACATACTGACTATCAGAAACTTTGCAAGTATATGTCAACTTATTCTACTAACCCTAAACCTACCCTCAGTCTACTCTGAGAGTTAGTAGACATGTAGTTGCAAATCAATTAGAATTAGTTGACATGTAGTTGACATGTAGTTACAAAGTTACTTATAGTTAGTAGAATGTCTAAAGTGGACTATCAAAATAAAGTGTAACCGTA
>NW_015647958.1:431500-432235 GCF_001515625.1 Sinocyclocheilus rhinocerous
AAGTAACTTTGTAACTACATGTCAACTAGCAGTTAGTAGAGTATTAGTAAACTGTCTGCTTATTATCTTCTAACACTTTCTTTGTCAACTTATTCTACTAACCCTAAACCTACCCTAACAGTCTACTCTGAGAGTTAGTAGACATGTAGTTGCAAATTAATTAGAATTAGTTGACATGTAGTTGACATGTAGTTACAAAGTTACTTATAGTTAGTAGAATGTCTAAAGTGGACTATCAAAATAAAGTGTAACCAAAGGGAGTGCCTACAACTCATATTACTGCCTAAGCGGAGCTCCGAAGAGCAGAGGCTTCAGCAGGATGACTCTCTTAAACGAGAGGAAGCCTAACAACACTCAGCCCTAGTAGAGAAACTCTTAAGAGTGGAGGCCTCAGCATGACGACTCTCTAGAACGAGAGGAAACCTGACTACACTTAGTGCTAGGGACAGTTAGTGAGGCTCACGATAGAGCCTACATAGTAATTGTACTATCCACCCTATGGATCGGCGTACTCAGTACAAAGACCCTCAGGTGAGGGGAGTACTCGAAAGCTCGACCTGAAGAGCGACTTATCAAGGAGGCCCACAAGAGCCTAACAACCTAACAGTCACAGAGCTCTGTTGAGAGAACACTAGGAACGGTGATCTCAGTATAGCGACCCTCAAAGGGAGGGGAGCTACCAGGCTCAAAAACAGCTGGTCAGGGAGGCTCACAGAGAGCCTCACAACCTGAAAT
>NW_015647958.1:432245-435172 GCF_001515625.1 Sinocyclocheilus rhinocerous
CCACATTATACACAGTTCCTATTCTGTAAAAATAAATAGAAACCAAAAAGGAATTCTGAAAGAGAACGCACTCCTCGTCAGATTCCTTCCATGCCCCGCCTACAAACCCCGTGATCGGTCTGATTAACTGCCTCGGCAGCCGCGAGACCCGAAACGCGGATGAGAGGCACTCAATTCTCAAAGAGAATCAGGCATACAGGAATTCTCAACGCGATCACATGTCGCAGCGTGGCTATATCTCCCTCGAGAGCCAACATTCTGTTCAAACACTAAATTCTCTCAAGAATCAGGCAAGAACAGAAACCGCCGCGAATGCATCGCATTAAGCTTGTTCAACTCCCTCGAGAGGCGAACGCGCTCGTGCAAACGCTGACAAAAACTCGCCGCGAATGCATCGCATTACGCTTGTTCAACTCCCTCGAGAGGCGAACGCGCTCGTGCAAACGCTGACAAAAACTCGAGTACAGACCTCTGCTCTAGCAGTTCCGCGAATGCAAATAGTGAGCGCATCCTTATCTCTCGTGAGTCAAACGCATGTGCTTCCGTACACAAGGCTTGAAGACAAAGAAGAGGATGACGTTTTCCGCAGGTGCTCTTTTATACCCGCACTCGCTTTATTGTTTACGTCATAGGCTGCCGCCTGCCAATGTCAAGTTCATTGTCGTTTTTTCATTCATGCTTCAGACACCGGTCACGCTGAAGGCGTTCCCCTAGCGCCCTCTAGAGGACGCAGCGTGGAGTTCCCTTTCGAAAGGGAACCTTATTTGCTGGTTCTTGTAGCGAATGTCTTTTTTAGCCCGTTCCGCCGCGATGACTGCCTGCTTATCCTTGTAGTTTAGAAACCGCATTATCAGCGTTCTCGGCGGGGCCTTCGAGTCCTTCATTGGTCCGATTCTGTGTGCTCTTTCAATAATACCTGAGGATTGCAGAGTCACAGCATCCAGTACCTCTGGAATCCACTTCTCCAAAAAGGAGCATGGATCCCGTCCTTCGCACCCTCCGGCAGGCCCACCAGTCTCAGATTATTTAAGCGGGATCTGGTTTACAAGTCCACGAGTTTATCCTCCAGAGTCTTGTTTTTTGACTCCAACTTGTTTACTTTAGCTTGCAAGTGGGCTACTTCGTCCTCCGCGTTTGATATCCGCAATTCCACCTGCGATACTCGCTCACTGCAGTCATTCATCTCCTTCCTCATACTTTCTATTGCTGTCATGATTCCATCAAATCTTGATGAAAACTCTGTTTTCATGGAGTTTATAGCAGCCAGTATTGCATCCGCCTTCACTCCTATAAGTGTCCCCTCTGCTGGTCTCGTCTTCCGCCACAACTTCGTTACCTTTCTGTGTCTCACCGCAAACACGATAATCAGTTAACTTCGGCTGTTTTGTCGATTTGCTATTTTCTTTACTTAATTTGCCAGACTTCGACATTGTAGTATTCACACCAACACTATCCTACCACGTTATGTTGCAGATGCGAGTATTTTTAGTAGAAAATTGTAGTAGTTAAGACATAAGGCACGTCTTCTCAGGTGGCCGCCATAACCAGAACCGACCAAAACAATTTAAATTTAATCTACAGTACATAAACAGCACATAAACTACTTAATACATCACCTGTTCTAATGTTTGTGCGTAATCTAATGAATATTCCTGATACAAATCTTTGCCCCCAAATGTTAACTTTTTGTAACACCTCATCTTACAGTGTCCTCATTACACGTTAGATGTACTTGCTATAGTAATAACAGTAAATTGTAATAATTACAAGCAACTAACCCTAAACCAAACTCTAATCCTAACCATAACCCTATAGTAGGTACACATTGTTAATATTACTCAGTACTAAATTGTATATTTACATTGTGATAAGGACACTTTAAAATAAAGTATAACCCCACTTTTTTATACAAACCATGATCACATCAGTTGAATCCTATTCATGTATCATTTTGCTTTGTTTCTTGACAACCAAAGGATTGTTTATCTTGCCCTAAGATTAATCGGTAACACTGTATTTTACAGTGTCCTCGTTTCACTTGTTACAGGTACTTGCTATAGTAATAACAGTAAATTATGTATAATTACAAGCAACTAACACTAAAGCATTCTCTCATCCCAACCCTATAGTAAGCACACATTGTAAATTGATATTACTCCATATAAAAATCTAGAATTACACACCCTAAACTGAAGTGTAACCACTTATTCTTATCACTGAAGGTACTTTTATTGTATTGCTGTTGCTGCTGTCTTAGAAAAGCAATTAGCCACTGGATTATGTTGTATCTGTTATACTGTATGAACAGCCTCCTGTGGCTTATTGCTTTATTGAAATAAAACTGTTTATTAGGCAGGCTTAAGAAGAACACACTATTGTGGGCTCCAAGCAAGCAAAATGATATAAATGTGATCATGTGTCCGTTACCTGTTATACAGCAGAATATCTGGTGTCCAGATCTGACTGGATGGGAAACGCAGGGTCTGAACACCAGGATAGTTATCAGGGTTCCAGCTCAGATAGACATCCGTCCATCCCTGAATACACAAAACACACATCAGATTCAACACCATTAAAGGGGTCATATGATGAGATTTCAATTTTTCCTTTCTCTTTGGAGTATTACAAGCTCTTGGTGCATAAAGAAGATCTGTAAAGTTGCAAAGACTAAAGTCTCAAATCCAAAGAGATATGCTTTATAAAAGTTAAGAGTCAGCCACACCTATCTAAAACGGCTCGTTCTAACACGCCCCCACATAACTACCTCACTATGTGGGAAGATTTGCATAACACCGCCCAAATGTTCACACAAAGAAAGAAGGCATAACTTTTATTCACGCTGTAGTATTGTTGCCGCCGCTGTCATGTCGTGAAGTCACTGTGTGCTTCGTTGTGAAAGCGAAACTACTTTGTTTGGCCTTCCAAAA
>NW_015647958.1:435381-439632 GCF_001515625.1 Sinocyclocheilus rhinocerous
GTGATGCAATGCAACGCGTAAAAAGACAGTATGAGTTATTATAATCCATAATTATGTCCCCACTGGATGCAACAAATGCCTTGTTTGTAATGGGTTTTCATATTTTTGAATCATCGCTCCGGCCTGACAGGGCATCACAGTATGGTATGGGCGTAACATTTCTGTCACACGTTTGAGGTATTCGGCCAATCATAATGCACTGGACAGCTGGCCAATCACAGCACACCTTGCTTTTCAGACCGATGAGCTTTGTAAAAATCGACACGTTTCAGAAAGGCGGGGCATAGAGGAGAAACAATAATGTACAGTATGTGGAAAATAATGTGTTTTTTTAACCTTAAACCGCATAAACACATTTCATTACACCAAATACACAAAATAATGTTCTTTTTAGCAACATCATATGACCCCTTTAAAATGCTTGACTGCTAAGACACAAACATATTGGACACACACACACACAGCCAGAAAATACAATAATACAATTACACAGCTGTGGTCTGCCAAGGGTACACACGTGTACATTTACCACTGGGAAGTAAGAAGAGAACATAAATACACATAAAACACAGAGCAAAGGCATATGCATGTGCAATACACAAAGCTGAATATAACACAATGTGCTGAAACAGTTCCTAAAAATCACATAAATGCCAATATGAATTGAAGTTCAATAAAGTCACTGAAAGTCAAGCTTTTATGAGTAATGTGTTTTAACATCTCACTTTGTGCATGAACTCCATCTGATCCCTTTTCAGAGGTGTAGACGGCACTTGGCTATAATTTCTCTAGCCTAAAGTTGCCTCCCCGCTGTATTAGAGGGCAGGATAATATGCGGTGCCACTGTGGATTTAGCGTAATATATTATTTTTTAAAGCTTTATTAAGCAGCACACAAGCAGCCTTTCTTATAAGCAACAGAAAGCACACTAGTATTCTATTAACTTAATTTAGAGATGCAGTCAACTGAAGCAAACAAGACATTGCATTCTGAAATCAGACATGCTGCATTGATAATTTGAACAAATATTTCCATTGTTTGATACGCAGCCCATTTATTCCTACACAGTAGCATTGCAGTGCTTATTTGTTGTTGATAGTTTCTCATTAGGGAAAATGTACAAATAGTTCATTCAGAGTTTAAGCTTGGCCACAAAGCTTCCTCAAGCCCCATTCCTTATTTATTGAAATGTTAAAACATTGTGTGTGGATGCGTACTTTAAAAAAATAAATCACATTTAAATATACTTTGACACAAACACTGGACTGATCATTCAGCTTCAAAACCTATAACTGATTTACTAATAAAGGGTTCACCCAAAAATGACAATTCTGTCATCATTTCCTAACCCTAATGTTCTTCCAAACCCAAGAAACATTTTCGAAACATAAATGCTAAAAGCAAATTTTAATATCAGTATTTTTATAATATTAATAATATTTTAATGTTAATATTCTTTCATTGTGTTTGTCCATCCACTGAAAATGTTCATGCTTTAAAAAGTACATAAATACATTGTAAAAAGTAATCCGTATAAATCTAGCAGTTTAATCCAAGTCTTCTGAAGAGACACGAATGCTTTATGTGATGAACAGATTTTAATATGGGCTTTTATTTATTCATATACAGTGGTTGCCAAAATTATTAGAACACTAGCGTTTTCACCAACTAAAAAGTGGTTTTAAATCAGCTATTTCTATCTTTTGCTGTAGTGTGTCAGTAGGAAATATCAGTTTACATTTCCAAACATTAATTTTGTCATTAATTGTAATAATCCAGTGAGATTTTTGTTCGCACAAGGAGCCTGACAACATCCAGTGCTCCACACAGAGATCTCATCTCATCATCATCATCCAGTCTGTCTGCAATGACATGAAGAAACAGAACAAACGAAGACAGACTAAATCCAGAAGAACTGTGGCAACGTCTCCAAGACGCTTCAAGAGACCTATCTGAAAACCTATGCGCTAATGCACCTAGGGCAAAAGCTGCTTTAAACGCAAAGGATGGTCACACCAAATGTTGATTTCATTTAGTTAGAAGTTAATTGATAAATAAAATATATTTATGACATTATTATTGACAGCATCCTCATTTTACAGCATTTTTACACAAGTGCCTAAAACTTTTAACAGTACTGTAGCTTTGTGATCTCTGTGTGGAGCACTGTATGTTGTCAGACTCCTTGTGCAAACAAAATTCTCACTGGATTATTACAATTAATGGCAAAATGAATGTTTGGAAATGTAAACTGATATTTCCTGCTGACACACTACAGCAAAGATAGAAATAACTAAAACCATTTTTTAGCTGGTGAAAATACTAGTGTTCTAAACACTGATCAACACTCATGCATAGTCAATGGTCAATGGAAGCACAAACATCTTTGCTTAGGGCAAGAATAAACAAGGTGTGTTTATTCTATTCAAGCATGCACATTTAAAAGAGTTTTAAAATATTTTAAGTTGTGTTCTGAAGATTGATGAAAGTCTTATTAGTTTGGAATGATATGAGGGTGAGTAAATGATAAAAAAAATTTAGATGAACTATCCCCGTAACTCTTGGAAATTTTGGTAGAAGTTCCCGAGCATGTTAAAAAAAAACTTGGCATGAGTTTCCACAAAAAAATTATGTAGGTTAAGCACATATATTCTTTATTACGTTTGTTCCTCTTTATCTCATATATTACAGATTGCTATCATTATAATACGACCTTTCAACTATTTCTGATTACTTGTGTGTGTGTATGTGTGTGTGTGTGTGTGTTCACTGATGCACAGTTAATTGAGTTAAAACAACAGGGAGAAAATCATGTTTGTTTCATCCTCACAGATCACATCAGATCAGTCAGGAGGAAAGAGAAGTTTCTGTTCCACACATCTCTCTCTCTCTGTGTCTCTGTGGCTCAGATGTCCCAGTGTGCTTTAGTGAGCGTATTCCCTGAGGCGCTGTCTCTCTCTCCGGACACAATAGCTTGCTCTGCACTGACATCATGAAAGGATCAAGGAATGTGCGCTGCACATACAGTATTTCATATATGTACTGCAACACATACTTACAGTAGAACATACTGTTTCTACTCCATGTCTAATAAAAGCATAGGAAGAAAACAACAGATCCACTTTGTCACATGCAGTTTCATGTTTTTTAAGCAACAGATTTTAGAACCAATAAAAGATAAGGTGAGAAAATAATTTTTGGTCCAAATTTGTATTTATATATTTGAATGATTTGTGTTGATATTTTCATTTTATACTTTACAATTATTTGTATATATTAAATATACAAATATAATACAAATAAAAAATATATCAAATAAATTTATTTTTTAAATAATAAATTTACTTAATAAAATAAATGTAATACATTTGTGCTATTTATTTGTGAACTCATGAAAAAGCCTTTCAAGAACATTTTGATGAACTTTATTTAAGATCATGCCACCATTCCACACTTCAACTTGCAGTTAAGTCAGTAAGGCCTGTTGGAGGAGACTGCAACAATGGAACTCCTATTCAAAATCAATATATATTAAAGCAACTGAGCTTTGTAGAAGACAGATGTAGCTACTTTGTGCTGACATTCGAGAAATATAGGACCAAAACACACCACAACAGTTACAACCATCACTATTCCAGTTACAACCAACACTATTAAATGACGCGAAGATGGCGCCGATGATGGCTGCCTCCGTGGCGTGCTCCGCAGTCGTTTTTATGTTTTTATTAGTTTGTCCTGTCTTTAGTTATATCCCTGCAATCAGTTTCACCAGAGACAAATTGCTGGACATTCGGCAGTACACATCACCCGATATTTCACCAGTTTTCGACTATTCTGATGTTTTGCTGGACATTGTAGTCAGGGGAGCTGTTTCACGGAAACCTGGCTGAATGATGCCATTCCAGACAGCGCGTTGAGTCTGCCGGGCTTTCAGCTGTTTAGAGCTGATCGCCACGCAGAATCAACGGGGAAATCGCGAGGCGGCGTTGATTTTACATCAACGAAAGGTGGTGTACAGATGTAACAGTGTTAAAGAAGATGTGCTGTCCCGATCTAGAAGCGCTTTTCATTAACTGAAAGCCTTTCTATTCGCTGCGGGAGTTTTGCTCTTTCATTCTCGTGAGTGTTTACATTCCTCCGCAAGCGCACGTGAGCTCAGCTTTACAGAAACTCGCTGATCAGATCACATACATAGAACAACAACACCCGGACTCTGTTTTAATCATTCTCGGGGACTTTAATAAAGCAAAT
>NW_015647958.1:440405-442409 GCF_001515625.1 Sinocyclocheilus rhinocerous
TGACAATAACTGTGGAACACACACTATTTATTCACTCATACACTTATTTATCTAACACACATATTTCAATTTGCACATACTATACCTGTACATACAACTGTCTATTGTTATATATCTGTACATACAATTGTCAATTTGTATATTGCATTCCTTATTTACTTGTTCTATATTTTATTTTATTTTTTTATTTTTTTATCTGTGTTTTTGTTCTGTCACTGTCATTCTGTTGCACTGTGGAAGCTTCTGTCACGAAAACAAATTCCTTGTATGTGTAAACATACCTGGCAATAAAGCTCATTCTGATTCTGATTCTGATTCCCTCTCATCTATCTCTCTCAGCCTTTATCTCAATCATAAACCTGTGTGGCCATACATTGCAACATACGTCAACAAATCAAAAGTCAGTTTGTGGGTGTCTGGGTGATCATCTGTGCAAGGTCTGTCTCTAAGCCTGCTTGGCACTTTGGAAAGCAACTGGTCTGAATGTTGGGTTCAAAATCAGAGCGGCCCCTTTCTGGAAAATTTCTTATTTAGCTTAATGTCATGGTTAAGTGCTCAGTTGGCTAAACTTGTGCATTATGGCTGATGAGGTCAATAAAGGTGAATTAGAGCTGAGCAATGTTTCAGACAGATAGAAACACCTTTTAACAACTAAAACCCACAGTTTGCGCAAGCCAATTGGTGCCATTTGAGTATATACACATTTACAAACATGTATTTCATGAAATTTCACACTCGCCTGGTTTTAGGCTGATTATGTTTACCAAATATATTTAATGTGCTTATGTTTTGCACCTTTAGTGGTCTTGGGCATTTTAGCAATTACCTTGATTTGTAATGTTTCTCAGCATGGAAGCTTTTACTCAAATGAATAATATCCAGATGAGTTCTGAATGCAGAACTGGAAAAAATATATTCAAAGTCTGATAAAATTGCTCATCTTAAAGCACTCTTGGGCGCTGAAAACAGTTCAGCAACCTCATTCATATGCAATATCATTCATATTCATTCAGCATTCAGCAATATCATTCATATTTTTTATGATGTTCGTTTAAATCCTGCAGTAAAATATAATATAATTATGTTATACATTCTCCTTTTGAATTTTGTTTAGAACTCAATTTTATTGTTAAAAGTGAAACAAAATATGTGACCTGTGCTGGCTAAATGAGTCACAATGAGCAAATTTAAAAAAAAGAGTCATTTTTATTTTAAAACGCTCCATTAAAAGACTATCAAAATTATATATGATTTGTTGGAATCGGATAAAAAATAACTGAGCTACACCCGTTTGAAGTCAGCAAAGTCAGTTCTGAGAAAACGTCTCTAGGTTACGTATGTAACCATGGTTCCCCGAGGGAACGAGACGCTGCGTCGAAGTCGCTTTGGGAACGCCCCTGCGTGACCGCGTTCTGAAGCATGTGTCAAATCAGTCCAATGGAGTAGTGACACGTCACGAGCGGGGTGACGTAAGCACCAGAAAGTATAAAAGCGCATCCAGCAGAGCGCAAACCAGCTTCGATGAAGTAGCGCCTGGAGGGATGCAGGGAGTATGGCAAAGAGACGCAGCGTCTCGTTCCCTCGGGGAACCATGGTTACATACGCTGCTTCCGCTCAGCAGCCCCACCCCTGAGCAGGTCAGCCTGGTATGCTTGTAACACCGCCATGGTGTGCAAACATGCGCCAGCCTGACCTGCCACCGTATAAGGTTTCCCAACCAGACTCGATGTAAGCCTAACGGGCCTGGTAGGAAGCTTCGGGGCCTTCAGGGACGATGCTGAGGATGGGGAGAGATAGCTCGCAAGCGTCTGCTCCACCACTGGCATCGCCCCATATCCCTTATCATTCAGCCCCACGATGTTCTTTTGAATAATTCGAGACTGTGGGGCTGTAATACGGGATGAGTACGGTTTCTCCCACGATCTTGACACCTCAGCATGGAGATCGGGAAAAACGGAAGGCCCCGTCGTGAAGGCTATGATCTGGATTTCAGAAAACGCTCGT
>NW_015647958.1:443929-462632 GCF_001515625.1 Sinocyclocheilus rhinocerous
GCTCCTAAACAAACGACACACAAATCGTGTGTATCCCCCGCCGCCAGATATCGTGGGCAGGGAGGAACACAGCGTTTGTAATGCCGTTCGCTCGCCATAGACTTTTTCATGATTGTTTTTTATATATGCTTGTGCGGACAGACAACAGTAAATAGACAGACACATACACAGAGCGCTACTGAAGAGCAGAAGCTGGTTTGCGCTCTGCCGGATGCGCTTTTATACTTTCTGGTGCTTACGTCACCCCGCTCGTGAAGTCTCGCTACTCCATTGGACTGATTTGACACATGCTTCAGAACGCGGTCACGCAGGGGCGTTCCCAAAGCGACTTCGATGCAGCTCGAGTTCCTGAAGGGGAAATCAAGTTGAAGTTTTCTGAAGGTTCCAAAGCAAAATCACCTAAAAAAGTTGCATTGTTTCCTCCACTTGCTTTCTTAATATTAATTACTATATTAATAATCACAGTATAGCCATTTTTTTATTTTATCTTTGCTATTAAAAATAAGAACAGATGCAAAAAATCAACAACAGCAGAACAAATATAAGAAAGAAACAAATAGTGCATTACTTTTTAATTTTACATCTAAACAAAAGCATTCAAGTAAGAAAAACAAATAATCAAATGTAAAAATCTCTTCAGTATGTTCATTACAAATAAATTGATTATTAAAACAATCAAGAGCAGCGATCTTTTCTTTTATTGTTAGATTAACATTGTGACAGACGGCCTGTATAGTAAGTTCTACTGTACTGCACGGATCTAATATAATGTTACACATCAGATTGCGCTCTGCCGGATGCGCTTTTATACTTTCTGGTGCTTACGTCACCCCGCTCGTGAAGTCTCGCTACTCCATTGGACTGATTTGACACGTGCTTCAGAACGCGGTCACGCAGGGGCGTTCCCAAAGCGACTTCGATGCAGCTCGAGTTCCTGAAGGGGAAATCAAGTTGAAGTTTTCTGAAGGTTCCAAAGCAAAATCACCTAAAAAAGTTGCATTGTTTCCTCCACTTGCTTTCTTAATATTAATTACTATATTAATAATCACAGTATAGCCATTTTTTTATTTTATCTTTGCTATTAAAAATAAGAACAGATGCAAAAAATCAACAACAGCAGAACAAATATAAGAAAGAAACAAATAGTGCATTACTTTTTAATTTTACATCTAAACAAAAGCATTCAAGTAAGAAAAACAAATAATCAAATGTAAAAATCTCTTCAGTATGTTCATTACAAATAAATTGATTATTAAAACAATCAAGAGCAGCGATCTTTTCTTTTATTGTTAGATTAACATTGTGACAGACGGCCTGTATAGTAAGTTCTACTGTACTGCACGGATCTAATATAATGTTACACATCAGATGTTTTCCCCAACAGTTCCCCAAACGTTCACTTAAGATATAACAGATTATGTTTGTGTGAATAGCCTACTTAAATACTGTAATTCTGTGTATACAGTCTGTGTATATTTATTGGGATATGCTACACAAAAAATGCATTCCAAAGGAGGTGCACCAGAGAATGGCAGCCTTGTACAGACTGTTCCAAAAGTTATTAAGTCAGAAAGCCCATTATAAGTCAAGCTCCCAGACACAGATTTGGTCCTGCTCCACTTCAAGCTGTTATTTTAGTTGTAAATCTGCCTGATGTGACCAAGGGGTGTGACATTAAACCTTGAAGCCATTGAAATGTCGTTATCTTGTTGCTCTGCGGACTGAAACCTTTGTTATCATCACCTGCAAGCCATGCGACTGGAACAACCTATTTAAATTTCAAATAATTCTGCTGTTGTTTTTTGCTTTCCAGGGTGATGTCTGAACAATGAGCATTTGAGGAAGACGTTCCACTGAGCAACATAACTGAGCAGGACAGGAACACGGGGACCGTCATGTTTAAAACAAGCAAAATTGCTATTAGACTTTCAAAACTGATGCCGTAACAGTATAAGGGGGAGGACATGGACCACTTTGTATTAAATGAAGGAGAGAAATCATAATATTCAATATGTTTCAGTTAAAAAGCCAATCATCTTTTTCATTAAATTAATTTACACTAGAATTTACTCTGTGATTTATCCATAAAAAATACAGTAAAATACAGTTTTAGCATGATTTGAGCCAGAGAAGCAACATTTATGTCACTGCTATGGTGAATGAAACGCACAAAGAAGACGATGAACAATGCAAATAGTCTTTAATAATCCACAAAAGGGCAAACACAGGTCGGACACGCAGGATGCACACATAGGGATGTAGTAGACCGGATGAGGGAACACAGGACTGAACACAACTATATATATACACTGAAGATAATTAATGACACACAACTGAACTAAATGACAAAGTCAAACATGAGGGAAAACTGGGTACACACAGAGCACATTAGGGATGAAACGGAGACAGGAGGAGCCAAGGCGGATCAGATGGATGGAGGAGCCAGGAAGAGTACAGGAAGGACTTGGAGCAGGAGAAGCCAGGTGGGACCCAGGCCGCAGCCATGATGGCCACCCACAGTGGAGCCGACAGAGGGAGGAGCCATGGTGGAGGAAGGGCTGCCGACGGAGAGCCGATGAGCCAGGGTAACAGGGAGGAGCAGACGGCTCCTCCCGAGGCGGAGGCTGGGATCCAGAAGGCCGCAGTGGAGCCGAAGCAACAGAGGACCAAGGTGGAGCCGGAGGGAAGGAGGAGCCTGACAGAACCGGAGGGACAAGGTGTAGCAGGAGGAGTGGAGTCCCGAGGCGGTGGATGGTCGACGACAGACCAAGGCAGAGCCGGAGGGAGCCCGGTGGAGCTAGTGGACTGACGGGCCACGGCGGAGAGGAGGGAGCTAGGAGCCATGGTGGAGCCGCTGGGTCGAAGGGCCGAGGCGGAGACAAGGGATCCTCCAGCCACGACACCGATGGAGACTGGCAGACCCGCGGCTATCCCACCGCACAGATGGTGGGCTGAGGGTGAGCAGAAGGGCTACCAGTAGACAGCGGTGGTGATGGTGAGGACTGATATAGAGGAGGTGGGAGAGGGAGGCTGGGTGGGAAATCCAGACAAGTAGAGGGTTCAGGGATGGTGTGTGCCACCCACACACACCACATCGCGACTCCCAACACTAGGAGTGCGGTGGACAGGGGAACGACCTCCGTGGTCATTTCAGGACAGGCAGGGCAGACAGATAGTTCAGGGCAGGCAGAGAGTTCAGACGAAGGCGGGAGAAGAGGGGGCATGTCTGCATATATATCCAAATAACAGTCCACTGAACTCAGCTCACCCTCAGCCATGGGGCAGTGGGCGGAGCTTCCCTCCGCGCTCTCACTGTCCATAACGCTCTCCCCCGTAGCGAGCTCTGTAGCCGGCTCTCGCACCTGGTCTGACGTGCTGGGCTCTGGGCGATCCTCAGCACTGTCCACTTGGCGATGGCTCATCAGTCGCGGCGGGCTCTGGCTCCCCTGTCAGCGGTGGGCTCAGGCTCTTGCTCCACGCAGCGGGGTGATGGTGGGCTGGGCTCTGGGTCGAGTCGCGTTCCGGATCGGGGCCAGACACTCTCCAGACACCAGATGACCGCCTCCCTCCAGTTCAGTCCCGTGGTGTCTGGGAGGTCGACGGGGCGGTGACAGTTAGCCCTGGTCTTGAACAGGGACTTCAGCGTCTCATCTTCGAAGGCGGTAGTGACGGCGAGACGGCTGAAGTCCCTCGCGAAATCCTCGATATCCTGGCTCCTCCGAGCCAGGGCGGTGAATGTCGCGGCATACTCCATAACAAAAAACAACAGAAACTTTCACAAAAACGAAAAAAAAAAACAAAACACAGGAAATCGCACTGCATACTCTATTCTATGTCCGGTTTTCTGTCACCGCTACGGTGAATGAATTGCACGAACAAGACGTTGAACAATGCAAATAGTCTTTAATAATTCACAAAAGGGCAAACACAGGTCGGACAGGCAGGATGCACACGTAGGGATGTAGTAGACCGGACGAGGGAACACAGGACAGAACACAACTATATATACACTGAAGAAAATGAAGATAATTAATGACACACCTGAACTAAATGACACAATCAAACATGAGGGAAAACTGGGTCACACAGAGCACATGAGGGATGAAACACAACAAAACAGGCCCATAGGTCTGACATTATGACACCACTGTGATCAGATTTTATTCCAGGCTGGAAAAGCATGCCTATGGCGATATTTCTGCAAAACGTTGAGATAAATTTCTGCAAACGCTCTGCAAAACACAGATAAACGTGACTCTGGCAACTTGGTTTTTGTTTGTATTTTGGCAGTCCTCTGATGAAATGTCAAGTGTGTGTTGCTAAAAGGTTTACTTTGAAAGTAATGTACCACCTACAATAAACCCTACCCCAAACCTAATCGATAGTGTTAAAACCAAACGTGAGATAAAAGCACATTTAAGCACATAAAATCATAATTTTAGCTGGCTTCTACAAGTCTTTGAGCTCTTTAATTGTGACTTGTACCCAAACGCTCCACATTGCAAGTGAATGCTGTACTAGGTGAGCTATACTGAGCAAGTTTGCTACATCAGAAAAGTCATTCATGTGGTACACATGATGTATAAATGTCAAAATGTATTATTTTATAAGTCATACAATATAAAGTAAATGGTTTTGAAGACTTAAGGCGGGCGCACACTGTACGATTTTTAATAGTCCTTTGCGATTGTTGCTTGTCAGATTGTACGGACATGATGATCATGTCACACTGTGGGATCTCAGATGCCATTAATGTCAGACTGTATGACAGTCAAGACGCGATAAAAACGGGTGCGCACAAGAAAACTTGTCCAGAGTTTTACATTATCAACCCATACACGCTCAGTGACTGTGTGCTGCATTACACGTGGGGCTGAAATGTTGGCTATCATGAAAAGTATATGAATGGCGGCAATACCGGCATATTTAGGAAGAATAATGTAAGCAACACACACCTACATAAAAGCAGCAGCACAACCGGTGTTTATCATAGCAAAGGCAACATATCATGTGAATTCATTGAGTGGAGGATGGGAGCGCCGGAGTTTATGGCGGTTAGAAGAAATCTCTAGCATTAATTTTGAGCATGGCTTGTCTTGAAAAACGAAATACAGTTTTGACGTTCGTTGTAGCAGACGTCACACTGCAAGACTATGCGGCAAATCTTCTGACACTGCCAGAATTTCGTCTGAGGTAAAATTTTATCATAACGCCCATTAAACGGCTGTCGGTGAACATGTCAAACCAGCGATTAAAGGCTACAGATTTTAGCCTAGGATTATAGGAATCTTTTAGGATTTTCAAAATTTGTCTCAGATGGCCAAATTGTGGTCAAAATCTGGGCTTTACTGTGCACGGAACTATGTGGAAACAAAACTTTATTAATCAATAATCCCCTTTGATAATCTGTAATAACTTGTGTGAGAAGGTTGTTGGTGTTTTACTATCACTAGCATTGATTTCAGCTGAAACTGCAGTGAATTGTATGTATAGGTGTGTTTTGGATTTTTGCAAAAATGCAGGTAGAGGCATATTTCAATGTGTGTGTGTGTTTTTTTATTTTTTTTTTATTTTAATGTTTTTTTGATGTTGGATTTTATTGATGTTTTTAATTAATTTTAGACGATATTGAAATGTAATTGTGACAAACAGTTAAAACACATTTTGGTCTTTTCCAAGTACAGAGGAGCTGTGGCTCTTAGTAAATAGTAAGTAGCTGCCTAGAAATGTTACCAAAATGGCTGCCAAGTGAACTTGGTTGCCTTAAAGCAGCCTGACATTATTACACACATGTACAAATAGTACAAAAGAAAATTAAGTAAAAACTCACCAGCTGTAGCCAGGCGTTGGTTATTAATACCTGATTTTTTTCATCCTGGGGCAGAGAAAGAGAAGAGGAAAAGAGATTCCGTATCAAATGAGGACATAAATGAAGGATTACTTCAAATTGAACAAATCCTTTCTGCTTCTATAATCCTACCCCTTTCTATGAACAAAGACTTTTATTCTTTTTTGCCCTCTGTGTACCATTTGTTCTCTATCTCTATCTTCTCACACACACATCCGCAGACTTTGCCTTTTGGTGTATTTGAGATAAGGCCAAAAGAGACCAGCTATGACACCCATTGAATAGGAGCAATCTAACCTTAAAGCAGTTTCACAAAGTGACAATCACCATTACAATACAGATCTCATAGTAAACCTCTTGGGCTTTAAAGCTTGACTTCAACATGCATTGATCTGTGTCAGATTCTGTGTGTTTATGTGAGTTCTAGAACATTGAGCTTTGAATGATCAAAGACGTTTGTTTCATTCAGAGAAGTGTCAGCTCTCATTTCCTCACATTTCATTCAGTTTGGACCAGGGATGATCCACAGTGTCATCAATTTACCATTAAATGTTCTTGCTTCAGCTATATTTCAATAAGTAACTGACCGATAAGAACAACGCATCAGCTTCAGAGAGGTCCAAATAAAGTGTCAACACTTTTTATACACAACATCATACTATACATACAAGATACTATTATAGAATAAATAAGATTGTTAAAAAGAGAACTGCTTTTAAGTTTAGGAAGTATTTAACTCACAAAAAGCAATCTTACACGTGTTACCGTGCTAGTAATACTATAGTTTGTTAATATACAGTATCATGTAAATATCATGGTATAAGAATGTTAATCATACAGTACCACCGTAAATATGAAAGTACCATGATATTAACTTCTGGTATCATCACTACACCATGGTTTGGCATTGATGTTTAATATGTCAGTATATTATGTAGTATACACTACCATTCAAAAGGTAGTAGGGCCAGTAAGAAATAAAACTTTTACTCAGCAAGAATGCATTAAACTGATCAAAAGTGACAGAACAGACTTTTACATTGTTACAAAAAAAATTTAATAAATGAGGCAGCACAACATTTCAACATTGGTATGGTAACAATAAGACATGTTTCTTGTGCACAAAATCAGCATATTAGAATGATTTCTGAATGATCATGTGACACTGAAGACTGGAGTAATGGCTGCTGAACATTCATATTTGCCATAACAGGAGTAAACTACATTTAAAATATATATGAATAGAAAACAATTAAGTAAACATCAAAATGAATGAAGCCAGTATTCAACTCTGCTTTCTGAAGCAAAGTACTGTTGAAAAGGAACTATTATTGAGGTCAGTTTAGAGTTGACAAAAACAGTTTTCATTGTTGCTGATCTTGAATCTCAGTTTAAATCTTTCCTTAAGGCACCAGTGATTACTCATGCTTAAGAGAAACCTGTCCTTGTGTTCTGTCTCCAGTTCCTCTGTCACTGAGCTTCCTGTGTAATGTGCAATGATGTCTCTTTTGGCTAATGCAGAATGGGGTGCATTTACTATTTGGTTCCTAGGACATTCCAGCATAAAATACACCAATTGAATGCCTTGCAAAATGTTAAAATAGGTAAATGTGGTTCGGAGACCCCCAGGAGACGACAAAGAGGTATAGGGTGTCTATGAATAATTTGACAGAAAAAGCCATATTTTTTGACAAAAAATTAAATAAATAAATAAAAACAATTCTGTATAAATACATTTGTGGGGGGAAAAGTATTTATACATGTTTACATCATATCTGGTGGCACCTTGTCATCAAAAAGTTCAAATCTGTATTTGACACAGACAGCATTACTTCAGTGGGGTGAGAGTGTGCAGATCTTCTTTATATTTTTATATACATTTATTTTAAATAATTGAAATAATACATCATCATATCATGTTAAATATTTAAAATATTTAATATATTTGATCTTATAATGATCATGATATAATTATACTTTGTTTTATATGCTTGATTTTTATGTTTCTGATTTATAAGCATGTCTTAGGTGTCTAAATACTTTTTAGGGCCACTAAATGTTATGGAATACAACTATTTTCGTTCAGGATGTCAATGAGTATAAGTCATATTCTCACTTTTCGCTCTGTTGTTTTTGCTCTTCCTTTTCTTAATTATTAAATTACTATTCTAGGCCTGTCTGCAGAAACATTGTCACTTTGATGAAAGACATAATGCCTAAGCCATCTTAATTTAAGGTCCTCAAACCAGGTTAGTCATTTCTCTATATATCCTCCATGCAGTGTTCGAACTATACCGTGGACTTTGGGGGAGCCCACTTGTTTTTTGTTTTTTTTTTCCGGGGGGGCGGGGCGTGAATGTAGGCTGCACCCTGCCTCCATGTGTCAAAACCTGAGAGAGAGAGAGAGAGAGAGAGAGAGAGAGAGAGAGAGAGAGGGGTGCATCCCAAAATTTACACCTGTTAACATGACACATCAGTTGCCTGTTTGATCTTTTTTCTCTGCTGAGTATCTATCATTTACTTTTTTTTAATCTTGCTCTCACTCCGTCTCTTCTTATTTTCCTTCCTTCTTTGTCTCTTCCTTTGTCACACTAAAGTCCCTGTTGTTCTTTGCTCCAGCAGAAGAAAGTGGAGGTAACGTGTTGTCTGTGAAGGGTGAACTGAGGGCTTGTGACATGCAATCAACATCAACGGATGAAGTTAAGAATGCTATAACAGTGCCAGCACAAGCCTGAAAAAAAATTTCATCTGCACGGCTCCAGTCTTGCAGACCAAGACTTTTAACTAGTGACACACTATAAATTCTAACAGCTCACTCAAACAAAATAAATTTGTTGACAACATAGGTTTTATTTTTGTAACCATTAATCATAAAGTTTTGAGTATTAATTACTGATGTAATTGATAGAGTACAAAATTAAATTTGAGAAAAATAAAACACTAAAGCCCTTGTGCTTGAATTTAAAAATGCATGCTTAATCAAAACATTTGAACTAATATAATGATAAATAAAAATCATTTTTGACATTAGTCTTGACATTAAAATTTAAAGATTTATTCTCCTTTGATTCTTGTTGCATTGTTGTAGTTTGTGTTTTGTGTGAAGACACAGATATGGATGATTATGAGAGTCCCTCCGGTGAACTGTTGAATTAAAGTAATTCCTCTTTATAAATGTTTTACAAAAAATCTGTTTTATGTGCTACACTATTAGAATAGTGTGGGAAAGAATATGTCCTCGGAAATGTTTGTAGACTTCGATCAGATTTTCTGTCCATCCAAAAGTAATAAGTACTGATCATTTCACAGACATAAAGTGGAAAACAGTTCTGCTGTGGAAATTTAATGTATTTACTAAACCCTCAATATCTTTCAAAGAATTGATTCTATCAACCTCTTAAACCTTCAAATCCAGTGATTAGTGTATTTGAAGCTTAAAGGGATAGTTCACCCAAAAATGATTTGATGTAATCGACTTATAAGTGCATTACCGCCACCTATCTCTCAAGTGGACCATTGATACTCCTAATTGAGATTGTAGATAGAGTGTCAATGGTTCATTTGAGAGATAGGTGGTGGTAATGCACTTATACAGTGGGGCAAGTAAGTATTTGATACACTGCCGATTTTTCAAGTTTTCCCACTTACAAAGAATGGAGAGATCTGTAATTTTCATCGTAGGAACACCTCAACTGTGAGAGACAGAATCAAAAACAAAAATCCAGAAAATATCACATTGTATGATTTTTTAATAATTAATTTCCATTTTATTGCATGAAATAAGTATTTGATCACCTACCAACCAGCAAGAATTCTGGCTCTCACAGACCTGTTAGTTTGTCTTTAAGAAGCCCTCCTATCCTCCACTCATTACCTGTATTAATTGCACCTGTTTGAACTCGTTACCTGTATAAAAGACACCTGTCCACACACTCAATCAATCAGACTCCAACCTCTCCACTATGGGCAAGACCAAAGAGCTGTCTAAGGACACCAGGGACAAAATTGTAGACCTGCACAAGACTGGGATGGGCTACAGGACAATAGGCAAACAGCTTGGTGAGAAGGCAACAACTGTTGGCGCAATTATTAGAAAATGGAAGAAATTCAAGATGACTGTCAATCTCCCTCGGACTGGGGCTCCATGCAAGATCTCGCCTCGTGGAGTATCAATGATCCTGAGCTCTCACAGTTGAGGTGTGCCTACAATGAAAATTACAGATCTCTCCATTCTTTGTAAGTGGGAAAACTTGAAAAATCGGCAGTGTATCAAATACTTATTTGCCCCACTGTAAGTCTGCGATCCGCCGTAAAGCAAGCAAGAAGAAGAAGACACTCACGTGCCTGCTGTTGAGAACGTGTGCTCAGGAGGACGCGCCGCTGCTCAGGATAGTTTGAAAAGTTCGGACATTGCGTAAATCAGAGGTAAAAAACGATATAAATACTGTTCAGTTTCTTGCACAGACCGATCGTTTTGTGTCTTTACACATCAATGTATTGTCAAGAGCCGCAGGGTTTAATTTGGTTTTGTTTGTGTATATTTTTTTTACTCTCAAAGCCGTGATTCCTATTCACCTCCATTATATGACTGACAAACTGCAACGGTTTGTGTCAAAAATCTTCGTTTGTGTTCTACTGAAGAAACAAAGTCACCTACATCTTGGATGCCCTGGGGGTAAGCAGATAAACATCAAATTTTCATTTTTGGGTGAACTATCCCTTTAAGAAAGTTGTAGCCCCCAAGTACATTGTAAACATGAGTGTTCTGCTTAATTTCCGTGGAAGCACATGGGACAGCATAAAGTATATTACTGCATTTATGAATTAGACCTTCATGGCTAAGCTTTTCCAAACACCTTTTCCTGCATATATATGGCAGTATTCATAAATCGCTGTTCCACTGCAACACCTAACTGAAACCCACTGAAACATGAACACAGCCTCGGGCAGCTGTGTATATGAGCTTCAAATAATTATATTTCTGTAAAACAGAGCAATAAAATGCTGTCCAAAAGAAATCTTAAAATACTAAGAGTGCTGTGAATGTAATTCTGAACTGGAGAGTTAATGACAGCTGATGCAGATTTAAGTGATAAAGACGCATTTCATTGACTTATATTTCACCCAAATTTAAATTACCCTTGAGAAAAAGAAACCACTTTATCACTTTTAAAAAGAGTGCTTAAAAATAATTTATTAAAATATAATTGAATATAATTGTTAGTATTTAAGTATTTAAATATATTAATAATTTTGTAATTACATTTGTAATGAATTTGCAGTTTATTATATTTAAAATATATTAACATATATTAAATATAATATTGAACAACATACTGAGTTAAAATTATGATCCAGCAGCATCTATCAAGCTCGTGTTCTGTTATGATACAACCAATTACTAAAATAGTGTTTATGTAGTTCCAGATTGTGGGGTGTATTTGAAGACATTACTGCAGTAACTAGTGTTCAATTCTACTGGGAATTTGGACCTTATTTACATTTGATTAATTTTCTCCCAGCCAGTGTAATTGGGCTACAGACTAATTAGTTGCACTGTATTACATGAATACAATACGCTGTTAATCATAGTCAAATCATTACTTGTGCGCAATTTTGTATTTTACAGTTCTTGGGAAATGTTATTACAATATTAATAATAAATAAAATGTATAATAAATAATTAGGGGATGAGCTATTTGTCTAAGGGCTTGTTATCACCAGTGAACATGTGGTTGAGGAAACCTTCTGTAAGTGCCAGCATAACTCTATTACAGTTAATCTGCCAATTCACAATCATTGCCATTCTATCACATCACAGTCTGTTTACAGTATGCATACTGTAAATTGCTTGTATTTCTTTTATTCATTATGTCTGCATCTTCAAAAAGCCAACATACTTAAGATGAGTTCATAAGCTGCTTATTTAGAGCTGATTTTGTAAATAGTTGTAGAATAAACAGAGAGTTGCATCTGCTTTTGTATAGTGAGACTGTTCAAAACAAATCTGTGAATCAACACTTCTACAGTACTTAGAAGAAATGAGACACGTGAAAACCTGCCTGCGGTAATGAGCAGTGACTGACTATTGTGATCGGATTGAGATAAGGGGGCGAGTGAGAGTTTTCGCTCTGTGAACCGATAAATTGAATCTTTCATATGGAAAAGCTGTGAAATGAACACGCTTTGCAGATGACAGAAGATTATCCACATACGTATGGAGGCTCTTTAAATGGAGAATATAATAATAAGTGTCACTTGATTTGATAAAAAGAGGTTGTGACTCTGGCAATATGCACTCGATACGAGCAGGAAGTGAACAATGGAGCGGAACTATGGAGAATTGGAGCTACTATTCTAGGCCCTATCTCTCTACACCCTCCGTCTCTCTCTCTCTTTCTCACTCTCTATGCAGAGTATGTGAGCAAAGCGTGCATGATTTTTGCCTGGAGCAAGAAGCATTGTAGATGTTTTTTGAGTGTTCTCACTGGTTCCGGGATTGTACCCATCATGACCTTAACATGTTAGCAGTCCATAATACAGTTAGAAGTCAGCAAGAATTTTCCATGTGTTAAACACAATGTTAATGTCAGAGGTGCCAGTGGGCTGTTCATATTGTGTGGCTGCAGATTGTGTGGATTCCTATTCAAATGATTGGATTTTGCCTGCAAAAATGTGTCAAACAAGGGTAGATGTGGCCGCACCTTCATAAATATCATAATGATAAAAGATGCAATCTGTGAAATATTATTGTAAAAATACTCAACATTTTTTTGTAAAATGATGGATGAATGCAATGGGTGAACACAAGTTTTGTGGAGATTTATTGAGGAATTTAATGAGACGAGTTGAGAAAAAGATGAATGTTCTTTTAATATTTGGAATAAAATTCAAAGATGGGTAATGCATCTTTTTTTTCCAGATGTGTAGTCCAAAAAGCAAACAATCAAACGTGGTTTCAGTCTTGATTATACAGGTGAAGAGGTGTAAGTGCAAATTGTGATATACAAGAGATTAAACTTTACCAGTGAGCAGGGAACAAGCTTGCAGTGGAAAAACAGAAAACCCTGAGTTGAGTGATTACACAATGCTTTGAGGATGGGAAATTATGGACACTCCACTCCACTCATATAGAGCTATGCACTAGTGCTCAAGACCAGACTGAATTCCAAGTTCAGAGTCTTGGTCTTGTCATGGACCCAGAAGCATTTGGACTCTAATAAGTTTGGAATCTGACTTATTCCTGAGATCAGTCGAGTCTCTTAGAAAAAAAGTCAAATAATTAATAGAGCTGGGTCAAACATATTGATAATAAACCTGAATGAGCATCAGAAGGTCTGTTGAAAGGAACAGTACAACTTACTGGAATGTATCAGCTTTCATGTAATAGTCCAAATTAATAGTGTGTGCTCTGTTGTTAATGTTGTACCAAGTGAGAGAGATACCAAGTTTACAGCATTATTTGGGAGAAATTTATTTTTAATGTATTTTTAAAATTTTAATATTTAAGACAGTATTTCCACACAGTGGGAATTTGGTTTGTTGTGTGAAGAATAAACTGACAATTAAGTCTATTATTTAATGTTGTTTGTTAATCTGTCCTTATGTGTGTGAAAGTGTGAAAGAGATAATGAGACAAAGAGAAAGTGCATATGCTGACCAAAATAATGAAAAAAGAAATGTTTCATTTCAGATTTATCAGAAGTAACCCTGTTTAAAATTAAACCCATTTCTGGTCTCAATCTCGTCTCAGACTTGACCCTCTCCTGGTCGCAGTCTCAACAAGAATGGGCTGGTCTCAACTACAACACTGGTACTATATATGATTGGTCTTTCCTTGAAAAAGAGAGATGAAAGAAAGTGAGAGAGTGGTACTGGCTGTCTTGTGGTTTGGGGATGGCAGGCAGTGAGTGAGACATGACTGTACAGTATGGAGGCTGGAGGACAGAAGGATGGAGGTCACAGAGGGGTTACTGGTTCTCTGGGCAGACGGTTAGTGTGAGAGATTCCTGCCCTGAAATGAACTTTCCCTCACAAACTGCTGTTTGCATTCCCAGAATTCACTTTTTGTCTGCTGAACCATTATGAGGACATGTAAACACATATACAAAGGGTCACATATAATACATGGTGTTTGACCTCCACAAGACTTGGTTTAAAGGAATGTTCCAAGTTAAGCATTATTATCAAAAATAACTCAACTTTTTTTAGTAGCTGATAGCTGTGGTTACAGTAATGCTCTTACAACATACATAAACTGGGCCAGTGCTAGGAGGTTTAAAAGCAAAAATGTGAACCTCATTTTTTTGTTAAAGTACTCACATTAATTATTCAGTAAAAAAGCTGTTTATGATTTGAGCTATACATTTGCCTAAAATCATCCTTTTTGTGGTGAGAATACTATTCTGTGTGTATGAACTTCTGGTTACTGGTTAATGTACAGTAAACAGCCACTGTCTTGTTTCCTATTTCTGGTGCATGTATAATGCTTAAGTGTTGAAACAATGCATATTTAAATGTTTATTAGCTGACCCCCTGACCCCATACTTTTTTTGTGTCTTACCATTAACACAATTTTCCCCAGTCAAAATATTTTTCTGTGGTCAACAATACAACGTAAAAATCTGTTGTAGAGTCTAGTAGCCACAAAGCTGGAAGAAAAATCGCTGCAACTTTCCAGAATGGCAGGGTCCACCCTGCCTAGATTTGAACCTTCCTTATGTTTTCAGTTCTAGATCATTAACAATTAAAGGGGTCATATGATGCGATTTCAATTTTTCCTTTCTCTTTGGAGTGTTACGACCGTGGAGGAAGCGGAGTCCAGCCCGGAGTCGTCACATGTCGTTCCTTCGTCGAAATCGCCGGCCACGCCGTTCTAAAGCCCGCGCCTCTGCTCACTATAACCCTCCCGCCGTTCATCACTTTATCCTCCGGCCTCTGCTCACTGTAGGCCGCGGTGTGTGACGCTGTTTCGTTGTGAAAGCGAAACTACTTTGTTTGGCCTTCCAAAAATGGACACGACTAGAAATCAGTGGTTAAGTTGTATTTACAACACTGTTCCAGAACACTTCAACCCAAATATTCGGATGTGTGCAGCACATTTTATGGAGGACTGTTTCCTGATCCTGGGAGAGTAGACTACAATGCCGCCTGTTCTGACTCAAATATTGATTGTATAAAAACAGTACATTTAAAGGGTTAGTTCACCCAAAAATGAAAATTCTGTCATTAATTACTCACCCTGGTGTTGTTCGAAACCCGTAAGACCTTTGTTCATCTTCGGAACACAATTTAAGATATTTTTGATGAAATCTGAGGGCTCTCTGACCCTCCCAAAGACAGCAAGGTAAGTTACGAAGCTACGAGAATATGCGAGCGTGTGGCGGCACTGACCCAGATTCGGCTCGCGTCATGATACTGTCGTGAACGCGCGTCCACAAGTGACGAACTTCTGTATTGTCCCCAAAAACTGCAAGCCATTAAGCCACTTCTGATACAGGAAAGTTTCCTTCCACATAAACTCTATTCTATGTTGTAATGTAATGGACACATTGCATTACAAATCAAACAGAGGCCTTTTCAATGCCAAGTATTTTTCAGTTTTTGTTTCTCACAGTCCACCTATCCTCACACTCATATCCCTCCCAGCACTGCGGTGATGTAGAATGGTGTGGCAGCTGCCACCCCCAGCCCCCCATCAGCTGATCGCGGACAACTCATGCGTTCACAGTTTCACAGCATCCCAGTCATAGCCTATGGGCCTCTCGCCATCTGGGGCCATGCAAGAACCACGCCACGGCAGCCACGATTTAACACACAGGATAAACAGATATTTCATAATTCACACGGTGCAATGGGTGAATGGAGATTTCAGCCGGGTGACGGGGCCTTTGGGACAGCAGAAATGGTACAGTCAGGCATACATACTTTTATTTTCTTTCATTTTCATTTTTTGTATTGTTTGCATAAAGGAAGTGGGTAAAAATATTCAAATTCAAGAAAAATCTGTAAATCTGTGTTTGACTGGTTCTATACAACATCTAGTAGTTTCAGAGAAATCACACACTTTGGCCTTTAAATCTGATAACTGCTCCGCATATACATTTAATGGTCATCAGCCATTTCACAGGATAATCTGTCATGCAAACACATTGCGCTCATGATGTACCCATATTCCAGGATGATAAAGCTAAACTGCATGCTGTTTAAGGAAATTCAAGACTCTTGTAAACGCAAGGATGGTGATAAATGCCTTCGATGGTCTCACAAATCAGCAGACCTAAACATCATTAATTGTTTAGGGTAAAATCTAAAGTGCAGAGTATGTGTTTTTACTGATGTTGCAATATAAAACTGCAAATAGTTTAGGTCTTACACGCCAAGAAGCCTGAGCTGGATTAACCATATCATATGGATGTTTGGGCCCCATCAAATCCAAAGGGGGGGATCATGCAAGGCTACTGTAAAAGTTGAAGATGCAGCATGATGGTTAAAGACTGAACTAAAACTGTTCTGAAGACAAAATGTATTAATTACTTAATAATCCTTTTTATATCAGTCTATTGTTTTCTGCATATTTTGTCTGTCTTATTTATTGCCTATCGATATTAGTATGATTGATATGCATGCACTGTCAAGTGCAACGGCTACTCAGCCAAAATGTAATCTTATTAATGTTTCATGTGGATCTTTTCATGCTCAGGGAGTCCTGCTGCGATGAAACATCAACATATGTATTCGTCTGGCATATAAAAAGGGTAAGATAAAATGAAAAAGGAAAATGTGTCACAGTGTCTTCAAAAAGACTTTCTAGAGATTCACACAACTATCTTGAGAAAAAACAATCTTTTAAACTGCTATTTTCTTATGTTCTAACAAAAAAAGGGAAAAAAGGAGTGTTGTATTGCTAAAAATACTTATTTAGAATGTTCTTAAATTAGGATAACCTCCAGTTTGTCCTAAATCCCCAAAGGTAAGATGACATATAAATGTATTAGGTTGTTTCAAAATAATTATTGTTAAGTATTAAAACATAAAAATAGCTATATACATTGATTTGTAATGATTATGCATGACATGACTTTTTGCTGAATTCAAAATTCAGTAAGAACACTACTAAAACATTTTTCATTTTTAGAATTATTTCCTCTGTTAAAGCTGTTTTGTTCTCTGATGTTAGAAAAAAGCTGTAGTTAGTTGCAACAAACCACTTAAGTTAAGAAAGTCCTAGTTTTAATGCCCTTACAATTATAACAATAAAAGCTTTTTTTAAATTAAAGGGTGTAGTACAACTGGGCAATGGGCCTTGGTTGCCTTTTAGAAGTACAAAAAAATATTTAAATTATTAAGAGCTTGGTGAAAGGAAAACAACATCTGCTAAGGAGCAGAAAACAATCATTCTCATTAACAGCACAGTCCCCAAGTGAAGTGGTGTACTCATGGGTCCAAGCAGGTCAGAATATTGTAACTAGCCCTAAAGCCCTATGTAAAGAGGTGTTAATTGTTAAGTTAGTTGTACTTCCCATAACACTTTGAAAAAAAAACCTTGTTGTTTAAGAACCCTTTTTCACTATAAAGAACCCTTTTATTGTGCAATAAAAAGATTCGATGGATGTTGAAGGTTCTTCATGGAACCATAGATATTTATTTTAGTGCAGGTCTCCTAGCAGAGTAACCTTTGGACTTGCTCGACTAATGTTTGATAGCCAGAAAGTTCCCAAATACAATCAGAAAATGTCTTGAGTAGATCTTTAAATAGATATATTGTTTAATAATTATAACAAACTCTTTTTTTGTTTGATATTTTGTTACATAATGCTTTTATATTTTTGGGGTCAGTGTATAAACACATTCATTTGTAAACCCCAAAAATTCAATTGTGTTATGAAACAATGAGCTTTGTGTGTGTGCAGACTGTGTATGCTCCACCACATGTAAGCTACCATCAAATACTATTTTTGTATTTGATAGAATGGTGGTAAATAATGTAAGTATATTTACCTACAGATACTATAATGGACGAATTTGAAACAGACTGGTAATGAAAGTAAAAATGGTTAATTCAGGGATTTTATAAAACCATTCTTAAACTATTGTATTTCTACATGAGTTTTTCCATGAAACCTAATTTTAATTCAAGGTATTTCAAGGAAGGTTTCAAACTTTTTTAATTGATTTTGATGCCGAAACAAAGAACAATGACCTTCAGCACACTCCATATACAGTCTTATCAATCAAACTGAAATCAGTGGATGCAGTAGTAAAGGATGCATGCAACTGCAAATCACCACTGAAAACACTGGGAAGTGGAATATGCATGGTGTGATGCAAACCAGCATCATGAAAGGAAGATCACATAAAAGAGAAGCAGACACTCACCACGTCTATGATCTGAAGCAGTGTGAGTCCCAGTTCCACCACTATAGGTGCAGAATCATTGAGAACAGGCCTTTCCAGTCTGTTATAGTTCTCCATCAACTCCTTATACAACTTCCGCTGATATTCCCCCTGTAACGAGTCTAAAGAAAGAAAGAAAGAAAGAAAGAAAGAAAACATCAACACACTTAGACCGTTGAAAATAACATTAATCCAGCACAAAGACTGAGGACTTATAAGGACAGGCAAACTAAGGAGCAAACGAGATGAATAATGCAATACAGGTGATCTGAATGAATGATGATTAACTAAATGAGAACAGGAACTGAACCAAATAAGGGCAGACAGGAACTAAAAAGAAAAAAACACGTGACAGATATCGCCCCCATCATGGAAGGTGCGTCCCGGGCCATAACAGTAACATCGGGGAGGCGGGGTGGGCGCCCTGGAGGCTGGTGCACGACAGGAACAGGGTGGAGA
>NW_015647958.1:462834-466382 GCF_001515625.1 Sinocyclocheilus rhinocerous
AAAGAAAGAAAGAAAGAAAGAAAGAAAGAAAGAAAGATTAAAATTCTGTCATTATTTACTGACGCTCATGTAGTTCCAAATCCGTATGAATTTCTTTTTGCAGAATGTACTGGTCGCACTTTCCATGCAGTTACAATTATACCTTGAAAGAATGAGGCAAAAGAAACAATGAATGATAATACAAATGTTCCATATGATCATATATATATATGTCACACGGTCGTGGTTGTAGGAAAGGCACACGACGAAGGAGTAGAAGTAAAGGAGTCTTTAATAAACATCAACACACTTAGACCGTTGAAAATAACATTAATCCAGCACAAAGACTGAGGACTTATAAGGACAGGCAAACTAAGGAGCAAACGAGATGAATAATGCAATACAGGTGATCTGAATGAATGATGATTAACTAAATGAGAACAGGAACTGAACCAAATAAGGGCAGACAGGAACTAAAAAGAAACAAACACGTGACAGATATCGCCCCCATCATGGAAGGTGCGTCCCGCGCCATAACAGTAACATCGGGGAGGCGGGGTGGGCGCCCTGGAGGCTGGTGCAAGACAGGAACAGGGTGGAGACAAGGAGAGCCTCCAGGGTGGATCAGGGAGTTCAGGGGGCCATGGCAGAGCAGACAGTTCGGGAAACCATGGCGGATCAGGGAGTTCGGGGAGCCATGCCGGAGCAGACAGCTCAGGAGGCCATGGCGGATCAGGGGACTTAGGAGGCCATGGCGGATCCTCCGTGGCCTTAGCCGGCTCAGCCACGGGTATGTGCCCCCCCCAAAATTTTCTTAGGGAAAACTAGGAATCCTGGGGGGCGCTCTGGAGGAGCGGACTCTGGAGGGCGCTTACGAGGAGCGGGCACTGGAGGGCGCTCTGGAGGAGCGGGCACTGGAGGGCGCTCTGGAGGAGCGGGCACTGGAGGGTGCTCTGGAGGAGCGGAGTTCGCTAACACAGGGGGCTCAGGAGATGAAGGAGGGCTGGACGGGACCAGCGGAGACGAAGGAAAACTTTCTGGAGATGATTCCGGGGCGAGGACAGGAGCCGAGAACTCCAGAGGAAGCGCCAAATCCAGGAGCGCTGGTGCCTTATTTTCTGGGCTGAGGGCTGGGATGGATCTTGAACGGGATCCGGAAGGCACGGGTGGAACGAAGGGAGCGGGCTCATTGGAGCGGTATGTGGAGGGTGCTGGTTTATGGTGAGCTGGAGCGCCCACATGCTTCCGGATGGGATCAAGACGATTATCTTCCATGTCAACAAAGAAATCGGAGTCATTCAAATCGAGGACGTAATTTATGAAGTCTGCTACGGGTCTATAACAATCGCCAGGAGACAGAAATCGGAAAACCGAGCCGAGTCGTACCACGCAGTGGAAAAGCGCCATTAGAATTGACTTCTTCCACCTCGGAGTCTGAATCATTTAAATGACGAGGTTAATCAGCTCGATCAGGGGAAAGTCACACGTAGGGAGATCGCAGCGGATTATATCATCGTCCAGACCCAGCTGGAAACACGCACCAAGTGAAGATTCGTGCCAGCTCACCTCATTGGAAAGCGCAAGGAATTCCTCCACATATCCATAGACCGCTATTATGACAAGCTTTTTCACAAGCTTGACAATAATTGCACGGCCATTATAATTATTTTTCTGTGTCATAATGGTTTGGAACGAGTGTAAATAATGACAAAATTTTGTGAACTATCCAATCAAGACTGAATTCACAGACAGATGGTTTGGGGTTAAACTATTAATTAATCGTTAGACAGATTTGATTTCCACAGGCTCTGATAGGCGACTCAGTAACTGAGACTAATACCCTGAGGGACATTGCTATTGTCCTGTAGATAAAAACACATGAAGGGAACATTCTGAGGGAAGAAAAAAATATGTAAAACTGCAGCAATCAGCAGTATAAAATATTCAAAACAGACCCACTCCTTCCAAAGATGGACTAAAGCGCACTGATGTGTACAAATGGGATTTTCTCAAATGTAAAAACACGGTGAGATGGAGAGATGAAACGGAAAATTTCAACAATCTAATGAATATTAGCAGTCCTGGATAATTCAATGTGGATAATTGAATTTTCTTGGAATATCTGTGATGATGTCTATGTTTAGATTCAGTATGGTTATGTTGTTATATAAGCAGAATTTCCTTCATAAATCAAAGGAATTCATTCACATTCTAAGCAAGAGGCATCACTCACACTCTCTTGACTCACAATGCATATGAGTAAATTAAGAGGAGCGTATCTATCTGTGCATGAGATTGCAGCTGTGATGGGGAGAGAGGCAGACAGAGCAAACTATATGCAGCTCGCATAAAATCTGTTCAACATGAATCAAGTTTTGAATGAATGCACTGATGCAAACTCTCAGTATTTTGATGCAAGATATGCATCATATCAATGTCAAACCTGCCAACCATGTGTTGACTTTAATCTCTAGGTCAGTGGTTCTCAACCCGCGGCCCGTCACGAATTCAAATGCGGCCCACCATGCTGAACACAATTTAAAAAATTACTTTCAGTTTTACAATTCATTTTAGTTTTTACATTAATTTAAAAATGTACTAAATAAATATAAGCTATAGCCTAATGTTTTTATGTAAAATAATTTTGTTTTTCATATATTATTTTCAGACATGAGCAGTACTCACATAGCCTAATTAACGTTACGCATTTAAAGTAACGACCAAGTGGCCAGCGGCAGACAGTGAGCATATGTTTGATCAATTTAGCCTTCTCAAATCATCACGACTTTTTTTTTTACTCTTTGTACAGCAGTTATTGTTCATTCTAAATTTATTTTTTTTCATGTAGAATATATGTTACATAAATACATGAAATGTAGAAAATATAAAAAAGTGGCTCGTCTGCCAGTGGGTGCCCCCGCCCCCACGCATAAAAGTGAAACTCAAATTTCACAAAATTGGGTGTTATTTATGGGGAGTAGAATTATTTATTTATTTCAATGAATGTAATCGATTAGATATCATAATATTTAGGCTATAATATTATAAATCAGGTTGGTTTGTATTACTGACGTAATATGTAAATGATATGCGTGCGGCCCGCGAGACTTGCACTTGGACCATAGTGCGGCCCCGTGGAAAAAAAGGTTGAGAACCACTGCACTAGACACTATGCTTATTCTGAGCTCCTGCTTGATACTCATGCATTGCTCCTGCTCCCGGTATGAATGCACTAACTTTTTAAAGGGATAGTTCACCCAAAAATGAAAATTCTGTCATTAATTACTCACCCTCATGTTGTTCCAAACCTGTTAGATGAACCCTTCGTTCATCTTTGGAACACAAATTAAGATATTTTTGATGCATTCCGAGAGCTCTCTGACCCTCCCATAGACAGCAAGGATCCTTACATGATCAAGGCTCAGAAACGTAGCAAGGAGATCGTTAAAATAATCCATGTGACATCAGTGGTTCAACCGTAATTTTACGAAGCTACGAGAATAGTTTTGTGCTCAAAAAAACAAAAATAATGACTTTATTCAACAATTCGTCTCCTCCGCATCACCCTA
>NW_015647958.1:468284-475279 GCF_001515625.1 Sinocyclocheilus rhinocerous
ATGCACTTCTCTCTAAAGGCGCGTCTAATGAAGAGATGGCGAGTCAGGATCGACAACTTCATCCTTGCGACACCGACTCAGAAAACACTAGTTTATTAGTAAATAATTAAAATATCTCCTTACTGTTTCCCCTGACGCATTTATGGTAATTACTTTTGCGGCAAGCTTAAGTCTATTGCGTGCATTTGAACGCAGAACTCAAGCATGCTGCTACTGCTGGACATTAGACACCGTCGAGCCGCTCTTGACAGTCACGGTAGCACGGTCTCGTGTTGTTTCCACCAGCGCGGCAATCTTTTTTCATCACTAATTGATGGATGTCTAAAATATAAAAATAAGGAGAAGCCTAAAACAAGCCCGAGGCCCGGCCCACGTCTGAACTATGAAGTGAAAATTGTCCCGAAGCCCGGCCCGAGGGGCGTAAAAAAGTCGGGGCCCGTCGGGCCTGGGCTGAAATGCAGGGCTCTAGCTCTGATCTAGCACACAGAAAACGATTTGACTGAAAATTTATCAGAAGAGATGAAAGAAAGACAGTGGTCATCTGCGCAATTCGGAAAAAGAGGCGGCTTTTCTGCATTAGGTATGTTTATTTTAATTTTATTTTTTTTTACTCTTTGTACAGCAGTTATTGTTCATTCTAAATTTATTTTTTTTCATGTAGAATATATGTTACATAAATACATGAAATGTAGAAAATATAAAAAAGTGGCTCGTCTGCCAGTGGGTGCCCCCGCCCCCACGCATAAAAGTGAAACTCAAATTTCACAAAATTGGGTGTTATTTATGGGGAGTAGAATTATTTATTTATTTCAATGAATGTAATCGATTAGATATCATAATATTTAGGCTATAATATTATAAATCAGGTTGGTTTGTATTGCTGACGTAATATGTAAATGATATGCGTGCGGCCCGCGAGACTCGCACTTGGACCATAGTGCGGCCCGGTGGAAAAAAAAGGTTGAGAACCACTGCTCTAGGTACACATAAAACATCACTGTTGTTTCTGAAAATGTATTAATTTTCTTTCTTTATTTAGTAGAAAGATGTCAACTTTGATGTTCAAACAAATGAATATTTAAGAATTAAGGTGTCAACTTATTTTCAGAAGATGCAGTATTGGTTCTTATAATTTGCAGTAGAAACATTTTAGCAGTGCTAACTGGCTTTTTGCACTTCTGTTGTCCATACGGACAGTCAAACCTTAAATGGATGGATACGTTTAACACAGGAAGCTGCTTAGAAAGAGATATCGGCTAGGTCACAATTCATTTTCAATTATGAGTGCGCACATAGTCCTTCCTTTTAATTACCACTAAACCATATACTATTAAAAAAAATTTCCCTTGATTCAATATGGTGCTCTTTTCCCTTGGCATTTCTAATGGCTGATCAGTCATAACCACACCTCTGCTGCACAATGGTGTTTTATTAAATCCTTTCCATTAAAGGAAATGTCAGGCATGCAGTTCAATGCATGGGTGTTTGTTAAAAAATGAGAATTCAATCTCCTGTTCCCGCAGGAACAGTGATAGCTGATAGATACAGGACATTACGAGCAGCAGGATACAGGCTGGGCTTGTAAACGCTCAGGCTAAAAATCCTATTTGAAAGTTGCTTTGAAAGTTTACTTTCTAAAAGATTGGATCGGCAATAGTGTCACTCACACATACACACACAAATCACAGCATGGAGCACCAACAACAGAGGAAGCAACAGAGGATTTAGCACTATGACACTAAAGGATTACAGCCCATGACGAGAATGACTGACACTCTTAACGAGGTCCCTACTGCGAAGAAATGACAGATTCCATCAGAGGCAACACATTAATTTCTCTTTTGTTCTCTTGCATAATCAGAGTAATCTGGGACACTTTTTGCACTTATTTCTGCAATTTACTATGATGTTACCCAGCTCTTTAGACTGACAAATAAAACAAAAACATAAAAATATCAAAACTTTGCATGTTTCTCTTTATGGAAAGAAGTATACTTTAGCATACTTATTATGGAAATCATATAATTTATAGAATATACTTAAATGCAAGGTGAATATAAGGTTTTAGTCACTTTGGCCATAATTGTTAATATACACAATGTTAATTGCAATTAAATAAAAATTAAACGTTAAATAAAAATTAAAAATTATAGTTTAAATGTATATTAAATGCAACTAACTGAACAGTAGAGTGCTTTCTAACCCACTTAAGTACAACTTTAGTACATTTTAATATATAATTTTAAGGACATCTTTATATATAATTTCATAATTACTTCTGTTGTCTTTGAAATTAAATTTTATATACTTACAAACATTTTTTTTTCTATTGAAGCTGTATTTAAATGTATTTTTATACATTTTTAATGAATAAGGTTGCGATATAGTACATTTTAAATATTTTGTATGTAATACTGAATAATGCACTACAGTTTAAATGATAATCAAGTAATTCACATGTGCTTTAGTATGTTAGTCAGGACAAGTTTACTTCTTTAAAGCATGATAAAAAAATTAGGTTGCACTTTATTTTAAGGGGTCCTTGTTACAGTGTAATTATACATGTAGGTACTAAGTAATATTAATTAACTACATGTACTTAATATATGGTTAGGGTTAGGGTTAGGGTTTGGCTTAGGGTTACTTGCATGTAATTATGCATACTTTATTGTTATTATAATAGTAAGTACATGTAACATGTGTGACAAGGACACCTTAAAATAAAGTGTTACCAAAAATTATTAAAACAATTATTTAAAATGTACTTTAAAGTAAAACTTTTAATTTAACATTATTACAAATGTACTATTTAAAAGTGTACTTAAGTGTGTTAAGTTTCTGGTCCCACTTTATATAAAGTGGCCTTATCTACTATGTACTTACATTTAAATTAATCATTTGGTACAATGCACTTATTGTGTACATACATGTTTTTACATATTTAAAAAAAATACCTGCATATAATTACATCTGTAAATAATTTCTGTAATTACACCTTTGACCAATCCCTTACATCTTAACCCACTCTTAAACCTAACCATACCACCAAACCTGTCACTAACCTTACCCGTATCACACCTCAATAGCAGCTAAAGTGTTTTGCAATACATTATGAACACAATAAATACATTGTACTTATTTTTTGATGTAGGTACATAGTACCTAAGACCATAAGGCCACTATAGTAACCTTATGAAGTATAAGTACATTTCAGTGGTCTTTTATTTAAAATATGATCAAGATCACTTGATAACCCTGCTAGGATTTGAAATGAACAATCTACACAGATGGACCACCGGTGGTCATCACTAGTTTTATGCCAGTTAGAAATGCTTTCCGACTTGGTGTGATGTGTGCCAAATACTCTTTCAGAGCAAGATCCAACAATTGCACAAACTAGAGAATGAAGGGAAACAACTTACAATATTTTGTTTTGGTCTAAATTGTTAACTCTATTTTTGTTTGTGTAATATACGGTTTGTGAACACAACACTCTGATCTCTATAGAGAATGTTGGGATTTAAAGAATATTCATAAAACATGTTTTTATTAACGCTAAAATGGAGAAACATATTCTGACACAGAAGACACATATTCTGGTGAAACTAGATAATTCAGACTACTTGTTCTACTGTATGCACTTAATTGGTTAGAAGGAATATGAAAAAAATGCTCATGTAGATTGCTGATCCACATGAGATGTGAGATTTGTCTGATTTGCCTGCTCTTTTTTCCCCTCCTGCCCAGACTGCAGCCGTCTACTCTCATTAACACTGAATGCGAGGCGTTTGGCATCTCAAATGAGTGTAGTGTTAACATAGACTTGCTTGTGAAATGTACACATCAGAGTTTAGGTGTTCCAGATTACCCTAATTCATAATTCACATAAGTGTTTGGGCTTCAGGCCCATCTCAGCCTGAGGGTTATGCAGTATCTGGTGAATGTGATTCAAATGCATATTTCAGGTATAGAAAAGAAGACTGTGATAGAGACCAAGAAAGAGATACTGTGGCTGCTGTGTTTCAGACCAACTCTATCCTGGTCACATCTACAGCACATATAAAAACCTTTAAATCACGTTCGTTAAATTTCATTTCTTATTTAAAAGTCTTTTCCCCACTGGTTGGCACACTCTCATTACTATGCATGTGCCGTCATTGATTAACCCTCTATTGCCTCGGGTTAACTAACCCATTTTCTCAAATTTGCAAGCACAAGATGTTTAAAAGATAAATATTGCAATAAAATGGTTAAAAACAAAGGGATGACTAAAATAAACCAATAAAAAGCTCTTTTAAGTTCATACTTGGTGGACGTTTTAAAATCTTTACTGGCAATGTACACTGTGTGAAAATGTCACTCAGATAAGTAATTTGTATTGATTTTTCGATATCTATCTAATATATCTATCAATCTAGCTAGCTAACTAGCTAGCTAATTAGGAACATTTAAAACACACACACACACAAATCACAAAGGAAGTGGGTAAACAAATACAACAGCTGCGGTGTAAACTCAAAGCTGAGCAAACAGAAGCTGTGAAACACAATGTGGGACAGAGTGATATTACATATTTAAAAAGACTGGAACAAGTCCTATATGTCACTTTAGCCTGCCTGGGAAACAAGCCCTTACTGAACTTTTCCTCACACTTGAGTGCTAGCATACAGTGCTAAACCCCAAACAACAATCAAGGAGACTCCAGAGGGAGACGGGTGGCTATGAGATCAGCAAGCTCACAGAGAGTCTGAACCTGACAGTGATGGTGTGACGGGTGATTTATTGAATTTCATGCAAATGGTGAAACATAATAGCAAAGAGAGCTCAATGGAAGCTTTGTGACAGTGAGACTTGTAAAAAGAGAAAGTTGGACATAATGTGAAAGACATGGAAGAGAAAAAGAGAACTGAGAATAGAGAGACAGTGTGTTCTCAACTGGTTTTGCTTTAGGATTTTACATTGGATTTGGGATCAAACTTTTAAGTGTATTATTCCTATAACAACAATATATCAGTATATATTATTAAAACAGCAACAATGATAGACTTAATATTAATTAGAATAAGCTGTTTTTCCTTTTTTCAAGGGAACCTGTATTTAATGCATTGTATTTTGTTTTACTTTGCAAAGGTTTGTTAATGGTTTTTGAGTATGAGGGGATGTAAAGTAAATTTTACATGTTTACATGTTTGACTCTCAGGTGACAAATCATTTTGTGCCAAAATACTGTAGCATTTGATTGGACATATTGGGGAGCATTTTCTCCTTCTTTCAACAGGTCTATTCATTTTGCTATAATGACTATGCATGAGATGAATTGTTCCATTTTATTATTTGCATTTACAAAATATTATATATTTTGACACGTTTTTGGGTCTTTACCCACCAGTTGAGAACCCACTGTAGTGAAAGAGAAAAATGCCTGTACTGTAAGTCTGTGAGAGGGGGAAAAACAGTTTAAGAGAAAAAGAAACAAACATTGAAAAAGACAGACTTTGTTTTTCCTTTTTTCGATTTCTCAAGCTCTTCTTTCTCTGATTACATCTTCTGCTGGAAAGGATCAGACGCAGATGTTCTTTGCATGTGTGTGTGTATGTGTGTTTGCTTACTCACAGTCCAGGCCTTTTATGGGGATTTATGTCAATTCAAGTATGATTATGGCAGCACAAGTTAGATCAGAATCAGAAACGCTGTAAATTACTCTTCTTCTCCACTGAGGATAAAGAGCAAATCATTTTATATGGAAGCCTGATCAGGAACAAGATATTCTTTAACTCAAACATCAAATCATCCGTTCTAATAACACATCAAGTTTCACCTCATGCCTTTGGAAAAAATAAAGCAAGTGAGGAAAAAAAAGAGAGAAAGAGAAAATCCCTGTGGAATAAATGGGTCAGCTCACTCTCTGTAGGATTGTGTTATAGTCCAGATTAGCAATGAGCGCCTGGCTTTAAAAGCTGAATGGCTATCACTCCACTCTTCCCTTGATGAAAAACAAGATAGAGGGGGAAAAGAGCTAAACGAAGCACACTTTCCTAATAAATTCATTCAGTAATGGCAGTACTGGGCTAAAGGGGCAGAGGGAAGAGAGAATAGGGGTGAAGAAGCAAACCCTGGAAAGTTACTAATCTTTTATTCTCATGCTCTCTGTTTTCTAGTGCCTAAATAAGGTCACACATTATTTAGAGTGTGAAATATTAGCTTAACTAACTTTACAGTACATTTACTTTATCACTTTTATGACAAATCATTGCTTTTAGATTTTTCAGCACGAGAACTACCTGTACCTACCTGTATCTACCTGTAGCATCTAGGCAAGATCAGGGGTAAGGTGGTAGAAGCAGGGTTGTCGATTGATTAAAGAAAATAATTATTTAATCACACTGATTTCTGTAATTAATCATAATAACCTAACATTACAGTTGTTGTAATCAATTATGATATTTTAACACTGACTCTCCAAATTAATGTGGAAACAATATAGTTTAAAAATTGATTTATCTTTTTATTAATGAAGGCCAGTGTCAATAATACCAAATACTGACACTGATGCCTCTATTGAATGGATATTTTTATATAGGCCTATATTTTTTCTGGGTATGAGTAATTATGGCCATTCAACAATACAGTAAAATGGAAAGCCAGACCTAATCTGCAAATTGTTTTTATTAATCATTCATTAACAATAACAGAACATTAAATAAGTAATGTGTGTCACATAATCAGATTACATGTAACACATTTTTTGTTGTAAACTTTTTTTTGTAAATGTAGCTACACCATGATATCAAAGTTGATTTCAAGTATTTGTATAGTATAATTACGCTCTAAATCTAGTGTTAAAGGGGTCATATGATGTTGCTAAAAAGAACATTATTTGGTGTATTTGGTGTAATGAAATGTGTTTATGCGGTTTAAGGTTCAAAAAACACATTATTTTCCACATACTGTACATTATTGTTTCTCCTCTATGCCCCGCCTTTCTGAAACGCGTC
>NW_015647958.1:475486-496593 GCF_001515625.1 Sinocyclocheilus rhinocerous
CGGCAACCACATGTGACGACCCCGGGCTGGACTCCACTTCGTCCACGGTGAAAGCAGATCCAGCGATCTACAGCGCAAAATTGCTTTCTTGAATTTGCTCAGCGACCAGCACGGAACAGCTCCAGGCATGACGAAGCGGATATCGTGTAATTCTAAGTAGAAAACTGGTAATACATATTTTGTGATGTATATCAGATGCTACATTTTGAAAGAAATTTGCACAGCAATGTCCATGCATGTTCCTCAAAGTAGTTTCTGTATGTGTGTTTGTGAAAAGAGGATAAACACTCAGAAAAGTTTTTGGTGGATCCTAGAATGAAAAAAAATGGGAACCTCTACAATATTAGGCGTAATTCTAAGTAGAAAACTGGTAATAAGTATTTTGTGATGTATATCAGATGCTACATTTTGAAAGAAATTTGCACAGCAATGTCCATGCATGTTCCTCAAAGTAGTTTCTGTATGTGTGTTTGTGAAAAGAGGATAAACACTCAGAAAAGTTTTTGGTGGATCCTAGAATGAAAAAAAATGGGAACCTCTACAATATTAGGCATATCAAACCTGTCCTATCTTGACTGACTGCTGCAATGCTTTTTCCTATATGCACAATCAACCTTTGAAAATGTGCATTTGGTCTTCAGCAACCCCAAGAGAGCATGTTACACCTCTCTTTGTCTCACTCTACTGGCTGCCAGTTGCGGCTTGCTTGATGATTGAAGTGATGATTGCATACAGAAGTCATTGGATGTGCACAAAATGGCTTTGCCAAATCTTTTCCTTCATGATACCACTGGTGGAATGTTCTTCCCAATTCCACCGCATCAAAAATGCACTTGTTACTGTTAATGCACTTTAAAAACAAAACCCTCTCTATTCTTCTCTATCTTATAATGTCTCATCTACATTGTAATAAAATTATTTTTCTAAGTAGTAAGGGAAAAGTATGAAAACCTGTTCTTGTGTAATTTAATAATTTACTAGCAATTTCAGAATGAAAGTAAATCCAACACCAGAGTACATGTCTGTTCAACCTTGCACTTTTTTTTTTTTTTTACTGTTTTTCACGTCACATATGGGGCAAGTTGAAAACCAAAATATCATATTAATAGACCACCATCTTTTCAAAGGTAAATGGCAAATCAGATGCGCAGGGAACTAAAAATCAAATAATGTAATTAATTATAAGTTTTGTGGAAGACTTGATCATTAGGTGTATTGGATTGTAACTGAACTCTGCAGTAGATCTGCAGGAACAGGACTGGGAAGGCCTGGTATATCCAAAAAACAATAGAATATCTTTGGGAAACTAGTGTAGAACTCTTTGAGGCACCTTTAAAACAACTGTCTGTTTAGGCTAATTGTTACTCGCATTATAACAGATCTAAATGCGAGTCTAAATTCTGATTGGATATACACCATGCATGAAACCACAGCCGATATATGCACACCTGTGACTGCACATTAGTTAATTCTACAGTACATTAATATGCTAAGTTACGTTGCTTGGCAACCTTAAACAGCATATGGTTGGCATATGAAATACATGGCCAAAAAATGTGCTAATAACAGGTTAAGCTATTTCAGTAATTTCTATGACAACAAAACTTAAAGGGTTAGCTCACCCAAAAATTAAAATTAGGCTGTGTTTTACTCACCCCAGAGCCATCCTAGGTGTATATGACTTTCTTCTTTCAGACGAATCCAGTCGGAGTTATATTAAAAATTGTCTTTGATCTTTCAAGCTGTTTAATGCCACTCAGCGGGTGTTGCATGCATCAGTCCAAAATAAGTTAAATAAAAAGTGCCCATCCATTAAAATAAAAGCGTCTCACACGGCTCTGGGGGGTGAACAAACAACTCCTGTAGCGAATCGATGCGTTTTTGTAAGAAAAATATCCATATTCAAAACGTAATAATCACTTTAATGTAGCTTGCGCCAACAGTTGTAAACGGAAGCAGCTCCGGGCAGATGACGTATGAGTTCAGCGTTGCGCATGCGCCGGTGAGTCTCGTGAAAACCAACGTTTGTTTACAGGATCAAAGGAAGCAAAGTTTCCTTACTTTAGCAAAGGAAAACTAGTCTCCTCTTGGCTTATATCGAAATCCTCTGACATTCTTCTTTACAAATCCTCGTTTTGTACTTCTAATTAGTGACCGTTGTTTTGTTTTGATCTCTACGCTGCGTTTCCGCATGTGTCATTTCTGAGCAGCGCATGCGCAAAGCTGACCTCATACGTCATCCGCCTGTCATTTCTGAGCGGCGCATGCGCAAAGCTGACCTCATACGTCATCCGCCCGGAACTGCTTCCATTTACAACAGTGAGCAACAGTGTTTTTTTAATGGATGGGCGCTTTTTATTTAACTTATTTTGGACTGATGCATGCAACACCCGCTGAGTGGCATTAAACAGTTTGAAAGATCAAAGACAATTTTTAATATAACTCCGACTGGATTCGTCTGAAGGAAGAAAGTCATATACACCTAGGATGGTTCTGGGGTGAGTAAAACACAGCCTAATTTTCATTTTTGGGTGAACTAACCCTTTAATGCAACATCATTCAATAACACAGTTCACAAAGTGAGGTTTATATAGAAGTAGTTTACTGGATTTGATGTAGAAGGTCAGACCTGAACCACAATGAACCCCATTGCAATTTACTGGAACACCAGCTCTCAGTCAAGCCCCTTTACCTAACGTCAGTGCCTGATCTCAATGATGCTCTTGCATCTGAATCAAGCAAATCATTGCGTCATTATTCCAATACCTAGTGGAAAAGCTTCTTAGAAGTGTGGAAGCAAAGGGAAGGATGAATGTTTTTTGCCATTATTTTCAAAGTAAATATTTATACAATCAGTGAGTTATGTTACTGACATGATGATGAGGTCTGGCTCACTGTTCTATAGGGTTCAGGTCTGGGTTTTGTGTAGGCTGTTCATTTCTAGTACGCAACTGATGAAAAACATACAGTATGACTGCCATATCTCTCTCTAATCTACATGCTGACCATTTTCTCTCAGCCAAATAGTGTAAGCTATTTGGTCTATGGGATTTTAAGGTCATGGTATAAACTCTGACCCTCCATGCCAGGAGTATGATGTGAATATTGTCAGAATGTACTAGGATATAATGACATTTCTGCCAACATAAAGAAAATATCTATCCTGTCAAAACAGCAAAACATCATGGGTATTTTCATTGCTTTTAAAAGCATTGGTTATTGATTAAGAGGGCACACAAAATAACAAAAAAATGTACAGATAAATCAGATAAACATTGCAATATTCCATAAAAATAACAACGATCAATTTTAATTTCATGGTGACTTAAAATATATTTTGCTGTCAAAACAGCAAAACATCATGGGTATTTTCATTGCTTTTAAAAGCATTGGTTATTGATTAAGAGGGCACACAAAATAACAAAAAATGTACAGATAAATCAGATAAACATTGCAATATTCCATAAAAATAACAACGATCAATTTTAATTTCATGGTGACTTAAAATATATTTAATTTTTATCTATTTTTTTCTTATTATTTTATAGAAAGACAACAGAGGTTCGGGAATCCAGGGCCCTTTGTTTGCAACTGTTCTACTGTACCTTTAAAAGAAATCTGCAAACTCAGTCTTACATTATTACCATAATTGGCACATAGCTGACCAGAGTCATAAACTGAAGTAATTTTGCTGAAATACTAAGGGCAATGAGCAAGATTGACCTCTGTAAATAGTTTAAGGGAATCCCACACCTTAAATGGTTAGAATAGAAATCCACACACACACTGAATGTCCAGACAAAATCAATCAAAGAAATTTAATCATGCTTAGGCCGTAAGGGAAATGAAAGGACACCAAGAGACCATTTTCAGGAATGGAATGTGTTACTTATCCAAAAAGTCACAAACCAAGTTCTCTATTTTATAGGTTATTATTCAGAGGAGCAATTCCAGTTCCAATGCTAATGTGAAAGTGTGGTGGATTGTACAAAATTAGTTCCATTCCTCAAATTTGATTGGCTGAGTGATGTTCCAAGGGTGCTGATTTAATAATGGGACATTTCATTTGTTTGTACTTGTGTTTACGCAAAGGTTGGTAGGCAACTTTGGTTTCTTTTGGAACCACTTTCTGTGTCATCTAAGAAATTTGTAGGGCTAATCAATATTTAATGTCGTTCAGGCATAACACCACTCGGACATCACAGATTTATTGTAAGAGGCGTAATTGAAAGTATCGAAAGTAAGTCAAGCATAGAGACATGCACTTGATACGCGCGCATACCCATACACTCATGCAATGAGTTAACCCATAATACCCTGAAATTATAGGTCACAAAGCATTTCTTTCATCCCGTCCTTGCCCTGGTTGCTCGCGTCTCACATTGGTGTAATAGCGAGTAGACCTAAGGATGTTGTGCGGTATTTTTGTCAGTGCTCATGCGTCAGTGCGATCATGCCAGATGTTATGGGGTATTAAGGGGTCGAGGTGCTGCAAGGCAAATCGCACACAGACACTCTTACAAGCTGTACACAATGATAAACACACATGCTCATATTTATACAGTGAAATGATCAATCCTCGCTTTAATTTAGTAACTCTTTTGTCATACTTCACGTATGCAAGCTAAGTAACATCTTACAACAACACCGAAGTAAAAGCACCTTGATGTACCTTCACGGAGTTCACTTTTACGATTCAATTTTATGTTGCGCAAATTACTTTAGTAAAAAAGCAGCAGCACCTACCTTTAATACAAAATGACATCGATATAAAAATTCCAAGGTATAGAATTCGAAAATATCTTTGATTCGGCATCATTCCTGTAATGGGAAGTTGTCCTTATACACACAAACCGACTAAACTTTAGTCTGTCAGCATCCGAGCTGTGTGCAGAGGTAGGTAACACTTGCGCGCGCCGTCTTCCTCTCTCTCTTTCTCTCTCTCTCCTTTGCTTTTAATTTCTCAATCACATTTGTGACCTCAATGCAAGAGCAGTCTGTCTATAAACAGCATGTTATCCTTAAACGGTGACCCATTAACTGTCTTTTTCTGTGGTTTAATCAATCTCAGCCAAGAGTCTAATCACTATGCATAACAATACATAAACGATTTACGGAACTGGCGCGCGCTCTTACATTATGCGTAAAGACGCCATCTGGATACACGCTAGCTGCAGGAATTATTTCACTCACTTGCAGTGGATAATATGCTGCAAGCGCGACATGATGCTTGTAAAATTTACATTTAAAGTATTGAATCCCAGGGGAGATTTAAACCCCCTTTTATTGGGCAGTATTCTTCATGGATCATTATTTGGTTCAGTGAGGATTTATAAATATGAGTTTGCAGCGCGAGCGCATCATCAGGTGTTTGTGATCGGTGCACTAAATCTTAAGTATTACATTCCTCTCGTTAATTTATTTTAGAGGTTAAAGACGGGAACGGATCATCTGAAGGTCGCTGTTCTAAACACTGTGAAGTTTAATTCATGATTCCTGTCACTACTGTGCCACTGAGCAATGCATTTAAAGCCATGTTGTTCACGACACAATGTCCCTGAAGTCCAAAGGATGTAGTCTGTTACTGTAAGGATAGCGCAAACCGGGTCTAGTAAGTTGTCACACTTTTTACTCCAGTGAATATTTTTCAGGGTACATACAGAGTTCTGGCATGAAACTCTAGATGGCGCAGTCCGATAGATCTAGCTTAATCTGACCTGGTGACATCATTGTCACATGGCAGCTGATTAGTTCTCTCCTGTATCGTCGCCAATGATCTTATCAAAGATAGTGTTGTGGGAGAAGGGAATTAAGAGTTATTGCTATGTTTGTTGCAGTTCCGAGTGAAATGCATTATGGGTAGTGTAGTTCGGAGAAATGTGCTCGTGTGACGTGTGCTATGGTGTGTTGTGTAATTCAGAAAACGGAGAAAGAACATTTATATTCTGCTTTATTTGTTCATTCAAGTCAGTCCACCCAGGAGTTTGTGCATTGTAACCCTGATAACTTTATCTACACAAGAGAGTAAAATGGCATGCATCGGCTAACTTTGTCCGTCTCATCATTGCACGAACACGAATTAACGAGCTGTTTTGCTGCCGAAGTGTAGAAAGACTGATGAAGTGTAGAAAGTAACAGCAGATATTAAATGACTAAATTATGATATTTGCTCAGGTGGATGCTGGGGTCTTATCTATCAGATTGCAACATATATCCATTTAGTTAATTAACATTACACATCGTGCGCGTCTAATTAGAGTTAAGCCAGTTGGCGTGGTAGCCCAGGCACACAGAGCAGCAGCAGTACAAAATGTCTTGGCAATAGATCTGCTTTGTGGGGGATGTCTTGCCTTTCCTTGTCTGTTCAGCTTCATGTGTGTGGATACATGCATGTCCACTGATGCAGCAGTTTATCCTTATATTCACATGCCAATCCCTCCGAGAGTTGTCATGACAGAAATGTATTTTTGGAAGTCAGTTACTATATAAACACCTTGAAGTCTTGACTACAAAAAGCTATTTAATATGTTCCGCCTTATTGCTCAGGGGAAAAGATTCAGTGCACTTAAAACATGTTGACACAATCTAGGATGACACAATTGGAACCTGTTGTTTAGACACTGATTTGAGAAGAATACCTTTTTTTCTTGACTGTGGAGTAATACATCTCAAGCAAAAAAGAAAGATAAATCTCCCACAATATTTATGCATTTATAATATAAAATATATAAGAAACAAAACAAAAAAATGTAATGGAAAATTACAAAGAAAATCATTGATAATGAAGTTAAAGTTAATGAATTGTATAAATTAATGAGATCACATTTAACAACTTAATCCTGATATCAATGTTACAATTGTTTCCAACCTGACTCTTGTCCTTAGAACACCAGTTCAACATTTCAGTTAAAATCTATTTAGCCAACTGCAATTTTAAAACTATGATGATCCAAGATGTAGATAAGTTTGTTTATCGGAACTGATTTGGAGAAATTTAGCATTACATCACATGCTCACCAATAGATCCACTGCAGTGAATAGGTGCCGTCAGAATGAGAGTTCAAACAGCTGATAAAAAGATCACAATAATCCACACAACTCCAGTACTAAAGCAGTGTGTTTGTAAGAAATAAATCCATTATTGTATATTGTATCCAAAATACAAGTCTATAATCCATAATAATGCTTCCTCCAGTCAAAAAAGTCCATCCCCTGTTGTCCTCACACATCCACCAACATATTTGTTTAGAACTGTTTTAGACTGTTTTCGCTTGTAAACGGTGCTTGATTTGTGCACATTTTTCACCTGATTCAGTCAAACCGGCTTTTTAACTGGAGAAAACAATATTATGGAAAGAGTATGGAATACAATACATTCTCTGTCTAATAAAGTGTAATCCTATGTGATAAATAAACAAAACCCTGCTTATCACATAGTTTACCCATACAGAACGATTATCATTAAAAACAATTTCACACACTGTTGTACTGCTTGATGTTACAGACTGGCAAAATTGAATTGGCCCTCAGAGCACATATGTTTTTACAGTGTGCTGCACTTTGCAGCCGCATGAATTGTAAACAGATTCATCACACACTGGTGCCCCGGCAGGCGTTGGTTCTCACACAGGACTATGAAAGAGAGAGCAAGGCATTGAATCTGACAGTCCCCAAAACCCCATCGGTGGCAGACACCGGTATATGACCTCTCCCTCTTCTCTCCTTCTCACGGCATCCACAAGCTTTGCATAACTGTCTCTCAGCATCAGACAAGAGCAGAAAACAGTTGGGGGAAAAAAGACAAGCCTCATGCACCATCAGCTCGACTCAGAGCGCATTAACTAACTTTTATTGTATTGTTCTTTTCTAGTCAGAGTCACAGGTCATTTAATCTGTCCTTACTGTCATATAACCTACAGCCATGCAAATCTTGCTTTTGAAAGTTTGTTTTTTGAAAACTTTTGATTTGTGATAAATCTTAAAAATAACCCTACTTTCATAAAGACATTAATCAGTTTATAATTTTTATATTAGAACACTTTATAGTATTTTATACATTTTAATATGGAATGTTCCAAAACACACTATGTACCACCAATAAAATGAATGTAATATTGCTAATAATAATTATTATTATTATTAGTATTATTATTATAATAATATGATTCTTAGTTATAAGCCTTTTGTTGATTTTAGAATTTTTAGAATGTCATTTTAAGAATCAAAAGACAAGGCAGAAATTAGATCTCATAAGCATATAAAGTACAAGAAAGAGAAAAAACGATGTGATGGGAAGTATTACAGGCTCAGATTTATATTAAATGACCCTTATAACCTCAGAGAAGACCCTAGTGGGCACACTATCAAGGTGTCCATATCTTTCTCTCTCTCTCTGTTACCCTCTCACTCTCTCACCTTTCATAATATGAGAAAGAATATGAGTGTTCAGAAGATTGGAGTTGAAGCTTCAAAGATTGGAGGGCAGAAGGCGAAGAAAAAAAGCTGTAGAAAAAGAGAGGAACAGAATTGAACTTTTCTGACCCTCAATCAACTCAAAGAGAAGAGATGAAGAAAGAAAGAATAGATCTTCAGATTTATTGAGTATGCTTCTTTTAGCAGGTCACACTGGTTCCTTTTTACCACAGTAACGAAGAGTAAATGACACACTGGTTTCTATGTGACGTAAAGTTTTAACAAGCTAGTTAATCACTCAAATACACTTGAATAAAGTATCAGAATATACAGAGAAATATAATTAAATTGTTTGTTGCTTTTTTCCTGATAAATGCAGTTCTGAGACCCATAAAGACAGTCTTGAAGGCATTAGGCCTGGCTCCATGCTAGAACGGTACATATTTGGAAATATCAGTTAGATGTAGTCATTCATACCCGAACAGATCAAGGACAGCATTTGGGGCAAAAGTTTAGTTAACACCCTCTGAGAAAGTTGCAGTGTAGTGTTATATCTCAGTGAATCATGCCGTTTTTATTTTTAACCCTACACTATATTTATTATGCATATCAAAGCTCCCTCACAATGGATGTTAGTCATAAAGATTAACGTTAATGCAACCAGTGTCATTAGAGTGGGATATGCTGCCATCTGTTGGCAATGAATGTTTTTATTTTATTTTATTTTATTTTATTATTTTATTTTATTTTATTTTATTTTATTTTATTTTATTTTATTTTATTTATTTTATTTATTTATTTATTATTTTAATGGCACAAAATCTCATCTTAGTGGCTAGACTCTTCTTCATTTTGTAATTTTACCTGAATGTCAAGAGTTATTCAGTTGAAACAGTTTTGAGGTTAATTCATATAATTTTGAAAAATAGTGGTCTGTGAAATTGTATTAGATTAAATATCAAAGTTTTTTGTTTTTTTTTTGTAATAAGTGATCTGTGGACACGTTAATATTTTTAAATTTGTGGAGTAAAAAAAAGGGACAGAAAAATGATGTTACTTGTGTTATATTGTGTAAAATGCAATACTTATTGTATTTCTTGGGGATATTATTCAGTAATTACATTAATGTACATTTCAGACATATATTCATTAAAGTTCATTCAGTTTGAATTTACAGTGGTGCTAATGGCATACCTTCAATTCAAATGTGGCCAATAAAAGTCCTAGAATAATTTTACCTTTCAGCAGACTCACTTTTACACCATTTTAAACTATAATTGTGTGTGTGTGTGTGTGTGTGTAAATCAAACCTTCCATTCAATAATATATATATCTCAAATTTAAATACCTTAAATACTATTTTTCTTTCATACAGTGAAGTATGGATTAATTCAGAAGTGTTGTGAGCTCATAGTTATGGAGAACAGTTGGCTAATGAAACAACAAAACAACTGCAGACCCCTGTAAAATAGGAAATACAGTTGTGAGTGTGGGTATTGTAAAGTAGGTTAAGTAAACTTGTTAGGATGTTGTGAGGTTTCTGAATTGAGACTGCTGCAAGCACCAGTGATGTCACACCACATAATATCTCCTCTACTGAATTATACAGGAGGAGATGAAGTCAGACTATTCAAGAGCTGAGATTGCCTGTTTTAAGTTCCTTTCAATTAAAATACAGGTCTGTTACACAGTTGTGTCCATTTTGTATTTAATTAACTTGACAGGTGAAGCCTGTTGTGACATCCTCTAAGTCTGCATTATGCATTATTATAACAATACATCCATAAGACCTGCATTTATTATGTAAAATAAGTCCTTTAAAAAAATTAACCTAATCTACTGTGATTTGAATCAGAAAGCCCCACACCTTGCATATAAAATCTGTTACACAGGCCTCTTCAAATCTCTCATCCCATCATGAAATTTATCTTCTTTTCAGTTGCATACACTGTAAAAAAAAAAAAAAAGACATTATTTTAACGGTAAAATACTGTAAAAATCATATGGTAAAAACCTGTTGATTCGATAGCAGTATGGTTTCGTTACTATACGGCGAAAAGCTGTAATAGGCCTAATGGGATATATTACTGTAAAATAGGCCTACTGTTACATTTACGGTTTTTGGAAGTGAAAAATAACAAGTCATCCTTTTAACAGTAAAAAACTGTAAATTGCCACTCCCAGATTTCTATGTGTGACACTTCACATTTGATGTTTTTTTCAGTAAAATAACTATTTTTCTTATTTATTTTTTTATCAACTATGTACAGGGTTTTATGTTATCTTATTTTGTTAAATTATTATTGCATTTTAGTGTCATGTGTGAAGTTTTACATATAAATACAACATAAAAATCAGTCTTTTTACTTCAATTTCATGTCTTCATTGTGTTACTTGAAGATTCTTTGTAATTATTTGTGAAATTGACTAGCAATTTTAGTGAAATGTTTTAGAAGTAAATATTTTTTTTCGTACAGTACAGAACTATATTGCGCTGGCTGTATGTTGACTGCAACATAAATGAAAGTATTTTTGACATGCATTAGATTGATACTGATAAATAATCAACAATGAATTTTAAGATATACAGCTCTGTGACTTGTAGGAGCATGTGGGGGACCTCGAGAGAATACACCTAGTGCTCATGGCTTGCAAAGAAAGATATGGCACAACAGTGTGAAATTCAATTTACCGTTTTCACACTATGGGTTGCTAAGCCAGTGATTACAGAGCCCAGATGTGGCTTGAAAATATATCTGAAGAATACACACACTCTGGAAATGGAAATATTTCACGCTCTGTGCTTCTCTGAGAGGCCAGACGATATCACTCCCAGATGAGGTGCATTGAGATTAAAGCCTATCAAGAAGGCAAACTACACTAGTGTCAACAACACACTGCATCATTGCACATTTGAATCATTTCTCTTTGATGCGATACAAAAGCAGCATTCAGGAATGTAGATGTTAAATACATACTCATTCATGAATACAAAAGCCAACATGAAATGATATGTACACATTTTACTTTCATATTTTGAAAATCAATAAAAGTCATTGGAGGGGAAGAGCATGCACTGATGAATCATGTACAATAAGATTTCGGGTTGACTTTAATATGTGACATCAGTATGTATCATCAATGGTAAAAGAGAGATGGTTTCGAGAGGAACTACCGTAACATGTTGCCAATACATTCTACTTTTGTTTAACACTTTTCTTGTAAATGTAAACTGAATTGGCCTCTTTTTGTTAGTGAAAATAAAATAAAATATGGTAACACTTTATTGTACAGTGTCCTTGTTACACATTACATGTGCTTACTATACTAATAATAACAATAAATTCTGCATAAGTACAAGCAACTAACCCTATAAATATAAACCAAACCCTAATCCTAACCATAACCCTATAGTAAGTACATGTTGTTGATTAATATTACTAAGCAATTACATAATTACACTGTATCAAAGGCACTGTAAAATAAAGTGCAACTAAAAAATATTGTGAATATATACAGCAATATGGTCAAAGTATCAAAGGTGTCCATTTTACCTGAATTCCCTCTACTACGTTTGCATTTTTACAGTAAATTCAACCCCCAAAAAAGGTCTAGGTTTAGGGTTCTCTCGAAAACATTATTTTAAGGACCCAAATAACACTGATTCAATGTTTCCTGTGGAAAATGCCAGGCTATTCCGAACCACAGAGAAATGTTTCTGATGTGTCACAGCAGTAAATACACTTGCACAGATCAGTAAAAAGATTATTTACATAAATTCATGTGATTTATTTTGTTCAATTGACATCTCCATTTACTGACCTTGGATAAAAGTGTATCTATGGACAGAAATAAAGTTGAGTTTTGAGGGGTCGAGTTTTCCCAGGAGCGAAGTTATATGTGTGCAATACACAGGCTTTGTCCTGTAGTCGGGTCCTTGCTAATGATGCCAAAGACAAGTTGGGATCATTTAATCTCACCACCCATTGAATCAGCAACAGTATCTCCAAGGGTTTAGGGATAAGGATGCTTGACACTTGGTGTAAATTTTATCCTAAAAATATACATAAGCATAAATGGCAGATTTATAAAACAATATATGAGGCAAAATCTGGCAGAGTTCTATTTATAAATTCCAGATTGTGGAAAATTGTAGATACATACACATGCGCTGGGGGGGCGGGGTGTCGAGTTTTCCCAGGAGCGAAGTTATATGTGTGCAATACACAGGCTTTGTCCTGTAGTCGGTGTTACAAGAAATAAAAAAATAAAATCAATTTAGTTCAGCTGGACATGGGACGCTACAGTTCTGAGGCGCCGCGCGTCTGTTCCAAGCAGCTCGGAGCCGCAGGAGTCACGGTTCCTTATCGCCAGCTCAAGGCTCGGTCTTGTTGCTTATTGTCGTTAAGCTTTTTTCCCCAATGATTTTAATAATTATTCTAATTAATCAAATTAGTTTTATTTATTTTTTGTTACAAATTTTTAATTTATTTATTTTTAACACCGTACCCCAGCACCCCCATTTTTTCTTTAGCTCCGAGCCAGGGGGTGCTGCAGCACCCCTACTTCCCGCGGTAATGTCTGCATAAAATTTACATATGCATAATATCAACCAAGGCTTGATACTACTTCATTTAACAGTACTAAAAAATAGGAAAACAGATGATAGACTGTACAGTAAATGTCACCTGTGCCAATAAGAGAGATACTATTATAACTGATCATCATCCAGATTATTAATAAAATTAATGAACAATTATATCAATCTGGATAGTGATACAATTTTTTACATTTACTGCAAACAGATTGCATTTTTTAATAAAGTGAATAGGTTTGCTACCTAATTAAATATTACTTACATGGACAATGACACATTTTTAACATGAAATAAATAAATAAATAAAAGAGGCATAAAAAAGGTGGTTATACCTTTTACACAGTAATGCCAACTTATTGAAGATCTTTAAAACCATGATCCCCTTAGAGAGATTACCCAGATCCAAACTCCCTCAACTGTATAAGCTGCCTTTTAGTTTTGTGTTAAAAGGGCAGAAAATTCCTGAACTTCATTTTAGCTGAGTTTTGCTATTTTCAGTCTAACTATTGAACACAGCATCTAGGAAGAAGGGACAGAAGCTGAATTTGGAGAGGATTACAGATGTGGCTAGGCCAGAAAAGGACTTTTAGAGGGATTACTGTAATGTTGTGGGAACTACACATATGTCAAAGAGGTCATAAGAATGTCATTCGTAGGCTGAAATCTCTAAGATGTTCTGAGGTACATCTGCAGAGCTGGGGTGAAGATGAGGACGGTCCCAAGCACAGAAACTGTGAGAAAGACCCAGAGGAAGATCCGGTCCAACACCTGAGCCACAAACTTCCAGTCCTGAACGACCTGTGTGACAAACAGACCCAAACGGAATTAAGTACATACTGTCAACGAATTGCTTTTTCACTTTAATAACAAAGCAGTTTTCATAGACTGAATTGTCCCAATTAGCATTAGGGGGCTTTCACACAGGATCTACTTTTGCCTTAATTTGTGCTATTTTTTAATTGCGCAGTTGTGTCTTTGACCACTTTTCAATCTGACAAATAAAATAAAAAATCATAATTTAAAACGGTTCAATTCAATTTATGTTTAAAAATTTTCATGTAAGAGAATACATTTATCAAACATTATTAAATGCAACATTTACATTGTTGGCTTTCTTTGTCCTTTTGTCAAATGCTTTTCTTCATTTATTTGTCAGTCAATTTGAACCAATAACATGTGGCAACAGCCAGTGAGCTTTCTGAATTTTAAGACACACACCATAAAACACTTTTTTTTTTTTAAATAGGGGTTGTAGTTAAGAGAAAATCTTGCAGACACAGATGCATTTATGTAGTTAAATTTAAAACCATGTTGATAAATGGCTTCAGGCTAACATCTCCAACATTTGCCTTTGCAGATGGCTATCGTGTCTTAGTGATGGCCGCTTTTGAAACACTGCTTCATGATTTATTTATTTTTTGTTTTGTTTTGTATCAAATTTTGAATGAAATAAGTCACATGACTTAGCTAAATGAGTTAATACACTACACTAATACAAACACTACAAAGGCTAAAAAAAAAAACATATGCAGAACACGTATTATTAAATGGTATTCAAATATTTGCAGATTTCATTGAAAACTTCTGAAGACATTCATTGATTGACTGGAGTCATGTGGATTTGTGATGTCTTTATCAGCTTTTTTAAATCTCATTCTGACGACACCCATTCACTGCAAGAAGATTCATTGGTGAGCAAGTGATGTAAGAAACAAACTCATCTACTACTTGGATGACCTGAGGGTGAGTAAACTTTCAGCAAATTTTCATTTTTGGGTTAACTATTCCTTTAATAGATTACAGTTTCAAGAAAACGGGAAAAAAGCCTAAACACCTCTCTGATGAAGTGTTCCTTCTTGATGTGTCTGGAAATGTAGTGCACTGAGTAAGTGGCTTTCTCCAACAGGGCAATCCAGGCCTGGTTCTCATCTTCCTTTAACCCCCCTCGTCCTCCTCCGGCACTCTTCTGTTGCCCTCTTTTCATCTCTCTTTTTGGCTCTGGGCTCCGCAGCTCGATGTCTGGGTACTGATAACGATCAGTGTGTCCCCTCATGCAGAGCAGTCTAGGTAATCTCTGGAGGAAAAGACTCTTAACCCACGGTGCCATGGGATGGTATGTGGCAGAAGAACGATGATGAACGTTAATGACAAAGACAGTTACAATGATCGAGAACGTGACGAAGATCATGATAAAAAGCAGATACTCTCCTATCAGAGGAATGACTTTAGAGGAAGAAGGAATGATATCTTCAATGACGAGAAGAAACACAGTGAGAGACACAAGGACGGAGGTGGAGAGGGAAAGCTTTTCTCCTTCATCCGAGGGGAGGTAGAAGACCAGCACGGTGAGAAACGACAGACCGAGACATGGGATGATGAGAAAGAGTGTGTAAAAGAGAGGAAGACGTTTAAGAATGAATGAATATGTGACGTAAGGATAGGAGTAAATGCCGTCACGCCGACTGCCTCTCTGGCCAGTAGCGTTGAGTATTTCCCATTCGCCATTGTCAAAGAAGTCTTTACGGTCTACGTATGCGTCCACCAGGGTCAGGTCCACCATCGTGCCATCATATGTCCACGACCCAAACTTCATCGGGCAGTTCTGTCTGTCGAATGGGAAAAAGGTGACATCCATGGTACAGGAGGATTTATAGCTGGCAGGAGGAGTCCACATGATGGTACCATTAAACCTTACAATGGCTTTGGTCATTAGAGAACCCTCAAATCGGCCATCAGCGCTATTAGAGATGGAGAGAGGGAGACATGATATTAACAACTACATTTTTAATTTTTTGAAGAAAATGTAAGTAGTGATTGCCCATGCAAATGTCACAAGGTTCTGGGTGCTTGACAGGACATTGCTAAGGTGGTGTGAGTGATTGTTACATTGCCACTCTAGCTGTTGCTGGGTGTCTCAGATGGGTTTTGTCGCTTTTCCACTGCATGGTACGGCTCGGTATGGTTCACTTTTGGGGAAAGCGCTTGATGGGGCGACGCGGAATGAAAAAGTTTTTCAGGAGTCGCGGCAGTAGAGGCGGCGCAACTAACGACATGTGAATAATCCCGCCCACTCTAAAGCGATACTAAACTGCAGTGGAAATGCAAGCCGAGCCGTGCCGTGCCGTGCCGTACTGAGCTGTGCCGAGCCGAGTCGTACCACGCAGTGGAAAAGCGCCATTAGATAACCCTACAAGTAGATTAGAGATTGCAAACATGATCCTATGTGTGGGTTTTGCAGTTAAAAAAATAAACTCTTTTTTAGAGTTTCTTTTTGTCAATTTATAATTCCATTTCTGCTCAGCTTACACTTCTCAGGCTCTTTTGAACATGTTATAGATCATTACTGTAAAACAAATTCTAGATTATCTATATACATTTTCATACTTTAATTCAAATATTGTCTGACACAGTGGTTCCCAATCTTTTGTCCTTGAAGCCCCTCCCCTCCTGAAGATATAAGCATATCTGAGATGCTTCAAACAGTCCTCTCCCCCTAACCACATAGTTATTTCATCATTTAAAAAAAGATATTAATTACAACACATAGGTGTAATTAAACATGAAGCATTATTCAATTTTAATTTAATATTACAATTTATTCATAAATTAAATGTCCTGTTTTTTAATTCTTTCGGATATTGGTAAAGTTTGTTTCTTTTATATTTGCTCTCTTGCTACAGTTTAGTCATGTCTGCTTATTATATTGTGATTTTGAGGGGTTTGTTTTGAGAATACTACCTCCTACCCAAAGCACAATAACTGTGGTAGCTGTTTTATTAGACAAGGTTGCTGGCAACCTTTATCTGGAGCTTTAATAAAGTGAACACAGATGTATGAGGGAAGAGTTCAGAAGAGAGTGAAAGAAGAGCAGCACATGTATGCAGATTGAGCAGCAGTTATTGTTAATACCGAGTGGTCATGAGTTATTTAATAAAGTACATCTTGTAACTAGGTTATTATTTTTCTCTCGTCTGGTGGATACTGAGACACCACAGCTGCTGCAGAGCTCTTTATATTCACTTGCTCACATCTTTTGCATCATAAAAATATGATTAACGAATTGACAGACAACGTATTAAATCAAAGGAAGTGATTTTCAGCTGTTTCTGATCAGTGGCCAGGCGCTTGAGGCATTTCTAAAAACGTTTAATCTGTCTAAATCTGTCTGTATTTTATACATGACACAATGCAGATATTTGGGAGACTAAATAAACATAGTTTTTTATCTCTGTCTTTCAGAACAAGCACACAAAGATGAAATCAAAATACGATCACATTATTCATTAATATGTGCACCTGTATGACATTGATATGGATAAGAAGTTCTAAAAAGAATTACTTCTCATAAAGGACAATGTCTGGTAGCCAAATAGTTTCGGAGGGCACTCTGATGGATGTGATTCCACCATAATCTTCTGGATTCCACCGCAGTTTATAGTCTGTCCACTCCTACAGGAAAGAAACCAATAAAGCATCAATCAAGAGAGTATTTTGGGACATACTTAAAAAAAATAAAGCTAAATTTCTTTGAGTTACCTGCCACAACCAGACATTTGTAGTCATTAGTTGATTCTTTTCATCCTAAAAAGAAAAATGAAGAAAATGCACAATGAAAGATGATAAATATCCATAGTTGCAAAATGATTTTAGTACCATACATGAGCTTGGACACATAACATGTTTTGAATGAACCCAAATGCAATATTTCTCCCAAAGTCTCTAAACATTTCTCACCACTGACCTACTTGTGCCATACAGATGATTAACTCAACTGTGCTATTTATACATGCAGCTTAAAAGATAGTATCTTATGTCCTTTGTTTCATTAAATTGAAATTCAGACTCTGAATAGAAACCAATATACGGAGACTCATCTGTTAAATAAGAATGGTGTGAAAATCAATTGTTCCCACAGTGTTCAATGTTCCACCACCCAGAAAATTCACACTTTCAAGTCGTGACAAGGTAAGCACTGAATACCATGTAGTGTTGATTACAAGATATGACCATCAGGTGGCTCTGCAGGACTATCACATATAGCAGTGGTTCTCAAACCTGTCCTGGAGTACCCCCAGCCCTGCACATTTTGTATGTCTACCTCATCTATCACACCTGATTCAACTCATCAGCTCATTAGTGGAGACTGCAAGACCTGAAGTGGGTGTGTCAGATATAGGGAGACATACAAAATGTGCAGTGCTGGACTTCAGCATTACTTCATGGAGAGGTTTGAGAACCACTGACATATAGAATGTGTCTGAATCCCAAAACAACTGACTTGCTGCCTCGCTGTCCAGACTAAACAGACTTCAAAGAGGCTTCTAACAAAGCACCATATTGTCAAACTGATGATCTTGGTTATGTCTAAAGGGAGCTTGCAAAGCAACATTTTCAACACCCAGCACTTTTATTTTATAATAATGATAGGTTTCAAAGGGATTGTTTGCTAAAAAAAAAAACTGTCAATCTTCACTGAATGATTGTATTTACAAGTTGAGCAAACATGAACTCTACCATGTAGTTGAAACCAGCAGCATGAAACTCATTCAGTAATGATGACAAAAGCAAATTGGTTATTATCATAATAAGTTTGATTGCTAATGGTACAATTTAGTCTGTACGCATTTTGTGCACTTTTATTAAATAATAGAGATAATACTTCATGATGAAGCAATAAAGATAACATTACTTCATGCACGTCATGATGTAATTGCATTTTCATTTTCAAACTTAAGTGGGAACTTCCCAAGAGGACTTGCAGCAATATTATTAGAAACATGTTCCTGTGAAATTAGTTAGTGAAATTAGGGTGAGTTCATACTTTCATTATAATCACTACAGTTAATTTGAAAACATTATGCAACTTGCAGAACTTAAACTCCCTCCTCAGTGCAAAAAGACCATCTAATAAAACAAAGTGCTTAAAAGGCATGAAATTTGGTGCTACACTTTAGAAATCGTAAACATTATTCATGCCTATTCAGTGTTCAAACACTTGGTCTGCTTAGTCATGATGATATAAAAAGGAGGACATAAAAATAACTTTTCTTAAGCAGCTTTGGTCCCAGCCCAACTATAACTGTTTGTGCAGCACATTTCAGCATGGATTGTTTTGTGAACATGTTACTTTGTAAAAGAAGGCATTGCTTATTGAACAGTTGGGGCAGTTATGAAGAAAAGAAAGAAAAACCAGTTCTGGACCTGACGAGAAAATCTTAAAACAGATTTGTTTTATTATTATTATTATTATTATTATTATTTCTAAGCAACAAATATGTATATATATATATATATATATATACATTTGAAAAATGTCAAAAAATAACAACTGAGTGCCAAGAACAGTGTTTGCCTTTCTGTGGTTCCTGTGAAGTATGTAAAGGAAATTAATATTTTATAGATCAAAAATTTAACATTTACATATCATGTAGAGTTATTAAACTCACACTCTTACATAGAGACAATCTGACTGCAAAATCAGGGGGAGACATCACATACAAATACGTTCATACAGTAAGACGTAATTACTCTCACACTTCCTTGCAGTACATTATTGCATGATTTATGGACTGTTGCAGGTCTGACTCAGACTGTGATTTGATTTAACTTGAGCAACTGGCACTAACTTAAAGAGATCACACAGAAGTGAAAATTCTGTGATTATTTTTGCTTGTTGTTCCAAACTTGTATCCTATTCAAAGAAATATTTGAAGAATCTGTATGCAGCTCTTACCATACAGTGACAGTTCATAATGACCAGAGGGTTTCCTCTCACAGTATCTTACACCACTGGTTCTTCTTTTTAGGGCTTGTCCATTATCCAAGTCGCTTTCTACTCCCTATCAAATAAAATGTAGGCTAATTGTCCTCCTGGCTTTAACCTCTGCTTAATTCACCATAGTAAAATGAATGAATAATGAATGTAAGGATATATCCACACAAACCACCAATATGTTTGAAAGAGAAACATAGTAGGTTTTCTATGGCTAATCAACATAAATAACGATGTAATAATTATAAAATAATATTTCTGACACAATTATTTGCTACCACCCAGAAATAGGGTTTAAAGAATAATGTTCTATGGCAAAAAAAGAAAAACCTGGTAATTCTTAATTTACGCTCATAGTTTAGATTAGAAGATTGGGTGGTTATATCTGGTCGGGTGGTTACATACGGTCTAGCTGCAAAAGTTCAAATATTTCAACAGACCAAACCTCAAATTCGATTTGAATATTCACATACACATAGGGTTGGAACGCTACACATTTTACACGACACAGGCCACACGGATCTTGACATACTGACAAGCTATAGAGGAGAGTGAGGCAAGGTGCGACAAAGGGAAGATGTCACAAGGGCAATATCTTACTTTAAGGTTAGTCAGAATCAGAAGTCCAGTAAAAAAAATAAAAAATCTCTAACAGTATGTTGTTTTCAAACACATAATTTTCCAAATTATTGCCGTGCTTTGTTTGTGATTTAAAATACAAACATGCTTCTGTATCAATTTTTCTTTGAAGTTATTATTCCTTTTTATGTATACCATGTTGTAATTTTGTAATCAATGCAATATCCAAAAAAACGTCTCAGGTTACGTATGTAACCATGGTTCCTCGAGGGAATGAGACGCTGCGTCGGAGGACGCTTCGGGAATGCCCTTCAGTGTGACCGGCTCTGAACCTCGTGTGTAATCAGACCAATAGATGGGCGAGACGTCACGGGCGGGTGACGTAATGACCAGGAAGCTATAAAAGCATGTGCGGTGAGATCAGCGTCAGCTTCCAGGAATGAAGCAAGCGCTGGCAAAGATGCCGAAAGTATGGCCCCGAGACGCAGCGTCTCGTTCCCTCGAGGAACCATAGTTACATACATAACCTGTTCCTCTTCAGGAACTCGAGCTGCGTCGGAGGACGCTTCGGGAACGAGAATGCCCACGCCGCCAGTCACAACTCCCGGGAGCAGAGCGATCGGGGGAAATGCATACAGACGAAGCCTCGGCCATGTCTGTACCATGGCATCCAGCCCAAGTGGAGCTGAATGAGTCAGAGAGAACCAGAGGGGACAGTGCGATGTCTCTCGAGTCGCAAGCAGATTC
>NW_015647958.1:496603-496865 GCF_001515625.1 Sinocyclocheilus rhinocerous
TCGGCCCCTGCCTCGACAGGATGTCTGCTCCCAAATTGAGATGCCCAGGGATGTAAACTACTCTCAGCGAGAGAAGTTTGCCCTTGGACCACACAAGGATCTGGTACGCTAGTTTGTACAAAGGGCGTGATCGCAGACCTCCCTGGTGGTTGATGTAAGAGACCACCGCTGTGTTGTCGGTGCGCACCAACACATGACGATCTCCTAGGTCTGGGAGAAAGTGTTTCAGTGCTTGAAACACGGCCAGCATCTCCAGGCAGTT
>NW_015647958.1:497110-497228 GCF_001515625.1 Sinocyclocheilus rhinocerous
TCGTCTTTTAACTGCGCTCATTCATCCCCGCCACATTGCCATAAAAATCGGAGGCGGGAATAAAGAGGCGGGCCGAGAACGGTCTTCCCCCCGACTTCGACACCTCGGTGTGGAGGGC
>NW_015647958.1:498107-499766 GCF_001515625.1 Sinocyclocheilus rhinocerous
ACTGACACACACACAGAGCGCTTGCTGAATGACAGAAAGCTGACGCACATGCTTTTATAGCTTCCTGGTCATTACGTCACCCGCCCGTGACGTCTCGCCCATCTATTGGTCTGATTACACACGAGGTTCAGAGCCGGTCACGCTGAAGGGCGTTCCCGAAGCGTCCTCCGACGCAGCTCGAGATTCAACAAGGGAATATTCGTCAGAGATTTTGGTCCATACTGACATGACAGCTCTTGCTCAGGACCAGCTCAGGACTAGCTTAAACAAGCTCTTTACCAACTAAGAATCTGTCATGATCCTGTCCTCTGTGCTTTGTCTGATTTGTCATTGTTTAATGTTTCCTTGTTTGCGTTGTGGATGAGCACATGGCTCTGTCTTTGTTGTTGTCTGCCATGTGATTCTTTCGTCCTGCCTACTCATTTTCCATTGCCACGCCCCCTTGTTTAGTCCTCGTTTGTCTGAGTGTCGTCACCTGCCCCTCTCGTTCTCTCCTCGTTTGTCTGAGGGTCGTCACCTGCCCCTCTCATTCTCTCCTCGTTTGTCTGAGTGTCGTCACCTGTCCCTCTTGTTCTTTCCTCGCTTGTCTGAGTGTTGTCACCTGTTCTTCCTGTGCTCTGCCCCTTTATATTGTGCTCCCTTCCTCTCTTGTGTTGTCAGTTCATTGTTTCAACTCGTGTGTTTGCTAGCACATCTATTCATCGAGTTCCTGAATTCTCCCAGTCAGATTGTTTGTTGAGTGTGTATTTAGTATCTTGTCAGTCCCCAGTCTAGTCCTTTCCTGTCCTGCCCTGTTCTGACTTGCAGGATGAGCTACTGGTCATCTCCCCAGGTCTGCCACGCTGCTAGGCCTGTGCTGTGCCTGATACATCATGAGTGTGGAGTGGTGAGGAGTGTCAGGCCACCGCTGCTTACCTCCGGCCTCCTGCTTCACTGCCTTCACTGCTCTCTGGCAGTCTGCCATCCTGGACTGGACTCAGTGGCCGATCACCCAGGCCTGCCTGTCTTCCAAGTCTTTCCCTGCCTAGTGTTTGGACTGTGTTCACCCCTCTCCTGAATGAACTGACCAGCATTGGACTCAGCAGAATGAGCATCAAGATCCTGCCAACTGCTAATGCCCGGGAGAGACTGGCTCGCCATCGAGGTCTGGCTAACCTTCGCCAACAGGGCTGGGATATAGGTGCATTTACCCAGTTTTTCTGGACGATGTCAAGGGGGCTTGTTTATGATGATACTACCCTCAAAGACATTTTCAATGCCTGCCTGGACGATCCTGTGCCTAAGTGGGAGATGGATAACCTCAAGATTTTGAATTTATGGGACTTCTCCAGGTATCTTGTCAGTGTCTGCGCTTGCTTGGCCATTTGTTGTGGAGAAAATAAGGAAAGTGTGTCCAGCTGAATTAATTTAGTATTTTGGTAGACGGGTAAAAAAAAAAAGCTTAGTTTACCGCGGTCGCGTGAAGGCCTCGTGTGAAGACTGAAGAGTGTAAAGACCATCGACTCTACCGTGCAGGACACCGGCAAAGGATAAGTATCGCTTTTTATTTCTCCTCTTTCCTATTACTTGTTTCGCTTCTGTTTCGGTTTTTTATAACCATTTCTTACTATGTGTAAGTAAGTTGTTGTTTTTTAGCATGTGTGTTTGGCAGTGTTATTT
>NW_015647958.1:500276-502202 GCF_001515625.1 Sinocyclocheilus rhinocerous
TATTTTGAATTTCTGGGACTTCCCCAGGTATCTTGGTCATCGCATCCAGTGGGGAATGCCTCCACCACCTAAGCCAGCATGCAGCGACCACTCTGCCCCACTTCCCTTGTCAAGTCAAGACCAAGATCCTCTTCTGACTCCCACTCAGAAGCGAAGGGCAAGAAGCAAGAGGGCTCTTCAGTCTGCTGCATCCCTTTGTGACTCTGACACGTTCCCAGTCACCCCTGAGTCTACTGAGGTTGCTCATGTTTCCCCTGAAACAGTGAAGCCACATGATGTCATCTCCCAGACACACAAGTCAGTCCCAGTTGTTTCGGAGTCTGTAGAATCAACCTCAGCCTTCCCAAAGATATTCAGGAGCACAGCTGACATCTCTATAACAGTCAAGCCTACTCCAGTCACTCCAAAGCCAGTCAAGCCAGAGCCAGTCACTCTAGAACCAGTCGAGCCTGATCCAGTCACTCTAGAGCCAGTCAAGCCCGTTCCAGTCACTCTAGAGCCAGTTGAGCCTGATCCAGTCATTCTTGACCCAGTTAAGCCCACTTCAGTCACTCCAGAGCCAGTCAAGCCTGATCCAGTTGTTCTTGACCCAGTTAAACCCACTCCAGTCACTCCGGAGCCAGTCAAGCCCACCCCAGTCACTCCAGAGTCAGTCAAACCTGCTCCAGTCACTCCAGATCCAGTCAAGCCCACTAAAGTCATTCCCGAGTCAGTCAACCCTGCCCCAGTCATTTCCAAGATGGCCAAGTTGGCAGCTATCCAGTCAGTTCCAGTCAATTCTAAGCCAGAGTCAACTTCAGGCATCCCTGAATCAGTCACCTTCACGACCGTAATCCAGGAACAAGTTGTGTCTACCACAGTCCTCACTCAGTCAATGAAGTTTGTACCAGACAGCTCGGAGTCTATCAGGTCAACTTCTGTCTTCCCAGAGTCATCTAAGTGCACTCCTGTTATTCAAGAATCCGTCAAGTCTAGTGTTGTCCCTCAGTCTATAAAGTATGTTCCTGACTTGTCACATTCTGCTGGGCCAATTCCTATCTCCACGGAGACGACAAAGGTCACTACCTCTCCGCCAGAGATGGCCGAGTTAGCTACAGGTACTACAGAGGTGGTCAACTACGCTGTTTCTATCCGTCGGAAGAGGAAGAAAACGACCCGTGCTGTGCAATCTAATGCCCGTCCTGTTAGATTCACTGAAGCCATGTTTATGAATCCTGTCTTGTCCATTGAATGTGTTCCTGCCTGTCATGTCATGTCCACCGAGGCACTTCCTAAGCTAGCCGCTTCTTCTGTCATGGCCTCGGAAGCTGAGGCAGAGGCGTTCATTTAGCCTGTTCCAGCCACAAAAGCCATTTCCAAGCCGCCTGCTTTCCCAGTTGCGTCCACGGATGCCATTTCCGCCAGTCATGTCGAGACTAAGAATGTTCTTGCTAGTCACGTCAAGTTTAAGAATGTTCCCGTTAGTCAAGTCATGTCCACAGAGGCCATTTCAGAACAGCCTACTCTCACTGTGTTGGCCACAAAGGCTATTCCAGCGGCTCACATTCAGCCCGTTATGCTCAAGGAGGCCATCTCTGAGTTTCCTGCTGTTCCTATTGTACCCCCAGAGGCTGTTCCTGAGCAGCCTGCTTTTAATGTTTTGGCCATGGAGGCCATCTCCGAGCACCCCGCTCTCCCAGTCACAGCCAGGGAGGCCGTTCCCAGTGTTTTGGCCATGGAGGCCATTTCAGAGGCTCTCATTCAGCCCGTTATGGCCACGGAGTCCATCTCCGAGCATCCCGCTCTCCCAGTCACAGCCAGGGAGGCCGTCCCCAAGCAGCCCGTTGTCACGGCCGCTGAGGCCTTTTCTGAATCTCTTGCCAACCTAATCAAGTCCACAAGGGAGATTCTCGCCACCCTTGCCGTGGCCACCAAGTATGAGATTCC
>NW_015647958.1:503095-505599 GCF_001515625.1 Sinocyclocheilus rhinocerous
GTGTTGGCCACAAAGGCTATTCCAGCGGCTCACATTCAGCCCGTTATGCTCAAGGAGGCCATCTCTGAGTTTCCTGCTGTTCCTATTGTACCCCCAGAGGCTGTTCCTGAGCAGCCTGCTTTTAATGTTTTGGCCATGGAGGCCATCTCCGAGCACCCCGCTCTCCCAGTCACAGCCAGGGAGGAAGTTCTCAGTGTTTTGGCCATGGAGGCCATTCCAGAGGCTTTCATTCAGCCCCTTATGGCCACGGAGGCCATCTCTAAGCACCCCGCTCTCCCAGTCACAGCCAAGGAGGCCGTTCCCAACCAGCCCGTTGTCACGGCCGCTGAGGCCTTTTCTGAATCTCTTGCCAACCTAATCAAGTCCACAAGGGAGATTCTCGCCACCCTTGCCGTGGCCACCAAGTATGAGATTCCTGAAGGTGAGCCACCTGAGCCCGCTGCTGAGAGAACTGTCCCCAAATCCACTCCAGAGAGAGCAGTTACCGAATCCACTATAGAGGAAGTTGTTCCCAAGCCCGCTCCAGACAGAGCAGTCCCCGAATCCTCTCCTGAGAGAGCAGCTCCCGAATCCTCTCCTGAGAGAGCAGTTCTCGAGCCCGCTCCTGTGTGGGCTCCTGCCCCCGAGTATAGCCCACGGAGGGCTCCAGTCCCCGAGTTTAGCCCAGTGTCGGCTCCAGCCCCAGAGCTCGCCCCAGTGTCGGCTCCCGCCCCAGAGTTCAGCCCAGTGCAAGTACCAGCCCCCAAGGGCATTCTAAGGACAAGTCCAGTGTCCATCCGTGAAGCTAAGGAGGACTTCTCCGCAGTTCAAGAGAATGCTCCCAAGTCTGCCCCTGTCACTATGCCCAGCTGGATGTCCAGACCAGTTAGGATTCGTTCTCTCCTCGTTTGTCTGAGTGTTGTCACCTGTTCCTCCTGTTCTGATTTGCAGGCTGAGCTACTGGTCATCTCCCCGGGTCTGCCACGCTGCTAGGCCTGTGCTGTGCCTGATACATCACGAGTGTGGAGAGGCTGTGAAGTGGTGAGGAGTGTCAGGCCACCGCTGCTTACCTCCGGCCTCCTGCTTCGCTGCCTTCACTGCTCTCTGCCATCCTGGACTGGACTCTATGGCCGATCACTCAGGCCTGCCTGTCTTCCAAGTCTTTCCCTGCCTAGTGTTTGGACTGTGTTCACTCCTCTCCTCACCATCTCTCGTCTTGTCTGCAAGTCTGTCTAAATAAATCTGTTAACACTCACTCTGCATTTGAGTCCTCCCTTCAGATTTGTGACAGAATCAGCTTAAACCAGCTCAAACCAGCAACCAGCTTCAAAACATACCTAACCTGTATATGGTGTGTGTTTTTTTCAACAGATTGTACATCTATGATTTGAATCTCCTGTTCCACCACATCCCAAAGATCTAGTGACTGTGGATGCCATTTGAGTATAGTTAACTCACTGTCAAGTTCAAGAAACCAGTTTGTGATGATTTGAACATTTGTGACAATGGTGTGTTATCCCTCTGGAAGCCATCACAAGATGTGAACACTGTGGTCATAAAGGGATGGACATGGTCAGCAACAATATTTAGGTAGGTTGAGGCATTTAAACAATGCACAATTGGTACTAAGAGGCCCAAAGTGTGCCAAGCTAAAATCCCTCACACCATTACACCAGCAGCACCAGCCTGAACTGTTCCTACAAATGACTCATCAGATCAGACAACCTTTTACCAATCTTCTAGCCCATGGAAATTGTACCCTCAGTTTCCTTTTCTAAACTGACAGAAACCACACCAGGTGCCACTTCTGCTTTATCCCCATCTGCTTTAAGGTTCGACATATTGTGCATTCAGAGATGATCTTCTGTGTACCTCTGTTGTAACGAGTGGTTATTTAAATTACTGATGCCTTTCTATGAGCTCAAACCAGTCTGGCCATCCTCCTCTGGCATCAAAAGGGTATTTTCACCCACAGAATTGTCACTCACATTTTTCTTTTTTGGACCATTCTCTGTAAACCCTAGAGAGGCTTGTGCATGAAAATCCTAGTAGATCAACAGTTTTTGAAATACTCAGATCAGCCCATCTGGCACCAACAATCACGTTATGTTCAAAATCATTCAAATCACCTTTCTTCCTCTTTCTGTCCTTCAGTTTGACCATGTCTACATGCCTATATGCACTGAGTTGCAGCCATTAATTTATATTAACAAGCAGTTGAATAGGTGTATATACTAAAGTGTCTGGTGAGTGTACAGCATATTAAATGTTATTTTAAAGGGTTAGTTAATCCAAAACTTCATCATTTACTCATCCTTGTGTCATTGTGGAATGATACTTTGAAAAATGTCACTGTGTTTTGTCCATATAGTGCAGGGTTCCTCAATTAGTTTTCGCCGAGGGCCGAATTCTGCCAACAATACCAAGCCAAGGGCCACTGACCTATTTATTTATATATATATATATATATATATTTTATATACATATACATATACAGATATACATATACACATATACATATATAC
>NW_015647958.1:505628-506041 GCF_001515625.1 Sinocyclocheilus rhinocerous
GTCAAACTGTAACACAGTGTGTCCCAACCAGACACGACGCGATAAAAAGTATCTTTTCCATGTAGTTTTTGTCCTAACCACTTGCGATAGCGACACGTGACAATAAACTACATGGGATTCTATTTTAGGAACGGTTTTTATTTTCTGCGACGTCGCTGCGGGAACAACATACAAAATATGACAATCTTAATATTACCTGATAATCTCAGGTAATTATTATGTGCTTTATTCAATGTTAAAAGTGTCTAATGTGAGTTTGAATATTATTTTGCGTTATCTTTATAGACATAGTGAAAGCAACAATAGATATTTTACCTCAGATCTTGAATTAAAGCAAACTTGTGCGTTAAAACTGTGAACTCACTGCGAACCAACACGTGTATTCCATAACAAAGATATCACTCACTCACTCA
>NW_015647958.1:506203-514329 GCF_001515625.1 Sinocyclocheilus rhinocerous
TACACACTCACCATGTTTTTGCTGTCACATCGTATCTTCACTGGAAGCGACAAAGCATTGCAAATCATTTGAACGTTGTGTCAGTATGCCTAGCCTACGTTATAAATAGAACGAGTCAGCAGTTTACTGTCGGGGATTTGTCGTGTCGCGCCGCATCCAAGACAGCATCACTGATTATAAGGAGTTCTTGTATTTTATTGCGTCGCGCCGCGCCGCTCGCGTCCAGTGTAGACACGATGTAAATTAATGTAGCTTTCTGATGCTGCGTTTGAATTTTCATGCCACATAATTTGAAATTAGCGGGAGCCAAACTTTTTTCTCTCACGGCCGGATGTGCCTGTTGAGGAACCCTGATATAGTGGATGTAAATGGTAAAAATGTAAATAACCAAACACGAGTAAATGATGACAGAATTTTTATTTTTGGGTGAACTCTCCCTTTAATACTACACTATATTCTACTATATGCCATGTTTAAGTATGAATATAATATGAATAATGCCAAAAAACCTAATATAAGCCTTGAAGGGTAATGCCTCATAATGCCTACATGAGTGCTACATTACATCTCAACATGCACATGTGCTAGCTGCTAGGCCATGGCTCTGGCAGTCATAGTTATTTTTCACGAACTCAGTAATGAGTAAAAGGAAAAAAACTTGGATGATCGGGTAAGCTTTACAGTTCAGTGATAAGCTTTGCAGTTAAAAATGATAAAAGTGTTTCTAGTACCTAATATCGCACACACACACACACACACACACACACACACACACACACTGGTTTCCATGTTTTATGGGGCCATTCCATAGACATAATGGTTTTTATACTGTACAAACTATATTTTCTATTACACTTACACCTACCCTAATCTTACCCCTCACATAAAACTTTTTTGCATTTTTAGATTTAAAAAAAATGTATGATTTATAAGCTGTTTTCCTCATGGGGACCAAAAAATGTTCCCACAAGGTCAAAAATTACTGGTATTACTATCCTTGTGGGAACATAACGTAGGGAATACCAGGTAAACACACACACGAGCATGCATTTTCAGTCAGGGACATGAATGCTCAGCATCAGCAGGATCAATACAGTGGGTCACAAGTAAAAAGGAGAACAGAGAAAGAGAGAATTAATTAGATAGAGAGACGTGTGTGATAAAGTGTGATACAGCAGGTTGTCATGATGATGTTGGGTAAATTATGGTCTGAGTTGCCACTCTCATATCCTTCCTAGACTAATCAGTTCTGTTCTATAATAAGTGAGAAAACAAGCTTGTCTTTTAAAGTAGCAACTAACTTCAGCATAGTGATATGGGGGGGAAAAAAAAAAAAAAGGTAATTGAGACTTTTTATCTCACAATTCGTAAATTTTTTCTCGCAATTGCGAGTTTACATTTTGCAATTCTGACTTTTTCTCAGAATTGCGTGATATAAACTCGCAATTGCGAGTTGCAGCTAAAATCAGAATTGTGAGATATAAACTAGCAACTGTGACTTTTTTCTCAGAATTGCAATTTTAGATCTCGCAATTCTGACTTAATAACACAATTGCAATTCTTTCTTTTTCCCCCTCAGAATTGGAATTTATAACTTAATCTCACAATTCTAAAAAAATAAAAGTCAGAATTGTGAGATATAAACGAGTTTATATCAAAATTCTGAGAAAAATGAGTAAGAATTGCGAGTTTGTATCACGCAATTCTGACTTTATAACTCACAATGGCGAGTTTGCAACTCACAATTCTAAAAAAAAGTCAGAATTGCGCGATATAAACGTGCAATTCCAAGAAAAAAGTCAGAATTGTGAGATAAAAAGTCGCAATTAGCTTTTTTATATTTTTTATTCAGTGGCGGAAACGGGCATCCATATAGTGACATATGGACTTTGAACCTGTTTTTGACTATGTGAAGATGCATCTTGGCTGTGCAACAACAATAGAAAAAAATAGCTGGCACATAAAATACATAAACTTGAAAATCCACTTCACATTTTGAACTTTAGCCATGCAGAGTTTTTTCAACAGCAAAGCAACTGACAGCATTAAGACAGCTGTTTTTAAGTAGCTTTTGAAGAAGTCATTAGCCTAAGGATTCACATACTTTTTCCTCCCTGCCTTTTGCATGTTTATACACTGTGTTCAGTAAAGACATATTTGTTTAGGGCGTTTCATGACTTCTGAAGATCAGGGGCCAGTTGCATAAACATAGCCACTATGTTAAGACTTCGTCTTAAAGGGGTCATATGATGCGATTTCATTTTTTCCTTTCTCTTTAGAGTGTTACAAGCTCTTGGTGCATAAAGAAGATCTGTAAGTAACCAACTAGCAGTTAGCCAAGAGGTAATCAGTGTTACTTTTCTGACTCAAATTGGGCCAATCTAACTTTTTGTGACTGACTTTTAAAAATTATGACCAGCCTTGAAGAAAACAAATTAGATGACAAAATTTTTAAGACTAGTCTAAGCAGTTTATGCAACCGGCCCCAGATGTTGCAGTGCAAATGTGTGTTTGTCTCACCACATCCACCAGCTGTGAGATCTTCAGACCGAAGCGAACGGTAATCGTGTCGTTGGCGTGAAGGATTGGTCTCACCCACTTCTGATAGCCCCGAAAAAGATTCCTCAACAACGTGTCCTCCATCTCAGCTAGTGAGACAAACTCTTCAGGAGCTAGAGAAACAGGGTGGATTAATTTTAGAACAATTAAAAGGAACTAAAATGACACAACAGCCTCAGGTGGCATGTGGTGATAAGGTAAAGCATAATCTAAAGCTTCCATGCTGATTACCAGTATAAGAGGCCTATACATGCATACGTTATGCAGGAAGTAGGTCCACATTGAATTTGCCATCTAGAGAAATCACACATTAAATTCAGAAACACTCTCCCACGAGTGTTAGATGAGCACATCATGAAGTGAAGTGACTTCATGAAGTGACAGCTGGCCCATGTTTCTCAGAGCTCCTTCTGCTGACGCAACCATTGCCATGACATGATGACCTCAGACAAGCACACTACACAGAGCATCAGGAGAACAAGATGCGCCCACGACTACACACACACACTCTAGCATTAATGATTACACTCTCTCTCTCACACCCACACACACACACACACACTTACTGAACTATGGAGCACAAAATGTTTTTTTTAAATAAACATTTTGCTATTATTATAAATAGATGTCTTTAAAAATATTAAGTCTTAATTCAATTTAATTCATGTAATTAAATGAAATAGTAAATAGTAAAATGCAAAATAATTTTAAATGTAACATTTTAAGAGTTAGGTCACTTAAAATGAAAAATCTGTTATCATATATAAATGGTATTCAAAAGCCATTATACAAAGAGATTTGTTCTTGTGCGTCCCTCAGTATGTGTGTTTATAAATGTTTATAAGTGAATAAAAACCTAAATTAAAACCTAAATCTGTTCATCATTTAAAGTGATCATGTTTTAGGTACTTTTTGAAGCTTAAAAAATTGATTACATACTTTCTATTTATATTAAAAAATGTGAGAATTTAAAAAACAAAATGAATATTAAAATTTGTGTTTCAAAGACGAAGGAACGTTTATTTTGGAACAATGAGAGTAAATAATGACATAATTTTAATTTTAGTATTAACTATCCCTGTAAATAGCATTTTAATAAAGCATTTACAAGCTGCTGTTCTTTATCTTTTGTCAGTATATATATCTGCAAATGCTTTTCTTTATTATTTCTTTAAAATGAACAACACTCCACTTTCCCCAAAAAATGGTACATGCTACACATTGACTTTCTATTTACAAGTAAATAAGGCCTATGTCTGCACTATTTCAGACATGGATATGTAACAACAAATAAAATGGGCATTTACAAAAATAGTCTGTTTTCATGGAATATGTATTTCTGACTGGTTGAGATGCAGAATAATAAAGCTTGAATGAAAGTTTACACTGTAATTCTCAGCATGATTGTTATATTCAGAGTACTTCCAGAACATTCATGCATGCACTCACTGAGAGTTCTTAATTCCATTATACAGTATAATTCATAATTCTATTTTAGGTCATTATGACTAGGATGGTCCCAGTCCTGTATATTCCAGACATGCTAAAATATACAATACCGCAACAGCTAACGTATATTTAATATCATGTGTATAATGTAATTTGATATAATTTTACATTTTATAATATAAATTTAATATAATGTACATCTACATGTCAAGGAATATACAGTATGATCTATTGGAAGGGTAACACAGAATGAATTTTCTTGATAAAATAACATTTCACAGGCATGTTTATTATGCAGAAAAACACGCCAGAGGTCATGCTATATTGTAAATATAAGTGTTGTGCCTAATTGGCTTTTATGATTATTCAAAACCTACTCTCTGTCCATTCTTTTACCCTTCCTCTTCTCTCTTCCTCCTTGGTTTTGTCTTTCTCCATTTATATATGCCCTTTCCTGATATGTCCTTGCAAGTTTATAAATGCATCAGTTTATAAACGTAGGTAGGATCCATTAAATAAAAATTAAGTGCGCTCATTTGGGGGTTGGGGTTGTCCATAAATGTCCTCTGTAAGGTACCCTCCATCATTAATGGCATAGCAATCTGTGCTCCATCGTATTAATGACATTTTTACAGGATGTTACGCCTATCGTTGCTGAACGACCAGCATCACTTCCTTTCTCATCGCAGTCTGTCGTGCCCTGGCAAAAGGTTTCTCAGTCTGTCTGTGGGAAGCTGTTTTTCCAGCTCAGCAGGGCTGTGGGTCTTGCAACAGCAAGTATATGAAATGACACCATAAATAAAGACTGTGCGCAGGGCAGGCCATCTCGCCTGGGTTTACGATTCAACCAACCAGGGAGTGAATAAGGACGTGTAAATCAAAAAACAAGAAGGGGGAGGAGGGTGAGCAAGAGAGTGTGAATAGAGTGTATTTGTATATGCATTCTGAAGTGTGTACAAGCCTATTTCAAGGTAAAGGCAAGTTCAAATTTTGTGGGAAAAGGGTTATGCGTGAAGTTGTTGGCTCTTCATTCATTGTGTTAATGAGTTCTTTTCTCTCCTCAATAAAAGTGAGATTTCTGTCAATTGCATCAGGACGTTAAAAGCTACTTTAATGTACTCGAGCATGCTGCAATTCATAGGACATCCCTACACAAAGAGTAAAAAACACAGACTCGCAATGAATAACCCTCTCGATTCAAGGACATATGCATTCATCTGGTGCTACAGTGAAAATAATGTTATTTCCTTCTTACAGAATCAAATAAAAGATCATGAAAACCTTGGAGTTATTTGCATATAGATGTACAAAGTTCACAGACATGACCTCATTAGTCACTGGCCACAAATGTGTACAAATGTCCTCTTGACTTCCCCGACAGCAAAACATCTGGTCTGGTCTTTTAAGGGTAAAAGGTAGTTTAGGGTAAATTTTAGGGCTGAATCAAAAGCTAAGAGTCAAATAAGCATATTCATGGCGTTACAGATATGCTTTCAGTCAAATTATCCTGCTTTGACCTCTTTTTGACCTCAATTACTTGATACTAAGTTCTTTTAGGAATTTTTGTATAAAAATAACATCAAACTAACCATCAAGCTGGTATGCTATACTGAATATCAGCATGGAATATTATTCAGCATATGGCCATGCTGATATTTAAGATAGCAAATTTAATAGTGGCTATATAGGCCTTGTGTTACAGATATAAAACAGAATCTAAAATTTCCTTTACAACAGAACAGCAATTCGGTGAATCTATGAATGGCAAGTTTGACAGCAATTTCCCCTTGATTAAACAATTTCTCTCATTTCAATGAACAGAGAGAGGAAGAGAAAAGATGTGAAGTATTTCACTCCAGAGTGTTGCTGACAGACAAGATAAATGAAAATCCAGTCCAGCAGCTCCATTTTTGGATTAAAGCTGCACATGAAGGATTTCATTGCCTCTACATTGATAAGAACCCCCATATCTTCACTTTTACACTCTGCCAAACCCAAACAAAACACATTTTCTTGCATTAGTGCTTCAGTGTGATACTATTAACACATCAAAGTGTTGGTGTCTATTAAAATATATATTTTTTTGTTTTGTTTGTTACAAAGCTGGTGCAAAATGACACATCTGAAGGGTGGAAAACCAGTAAAAGTGTATGGCTCAATCACGGATGTATGGCTGAACAGGTCACACAAAACATTAACACTCAGAGACCCAGCTGAGGGCGCTAGAAGCCTAGCAATAAGCGTAAATTAAGCATGAGACGAATTTCTTTTGTATCATTCATTTGTTGCAGGGTAGAAAGCGTAAGATAAAACGTCTGATAATGTTTGAATACACGTGGCTTCATTCTGAACATTTATAAATTCGTCTAAATTAACATTTTAGGTCACATAGAGTCTATTGGAGCCAAAATCACTTGCACCATTTTAATAACGGACTGTGAAATAAGTAAAACTGTGCAATGATATATGCAACCACACACGGAGAAATGCAGGGCAACTCTTAAAGATTATCAGTTTCAAGTGCAGTAGGTTACTTACCCTCTATCGTTGCATAGGCTACTGCCATTACGAGCAAAAGACCGGAGATTTGTAACTTCATGCTGTCGTTCCCGGCTCCAGTTCCTTCATTCAATGGAATTATTTCATGCTGTTTGAACAGTGAGTCTCTGTCATCAATAAAAGGGGGTATTCTCTTTTTTTAAACGGCTGGACACCGAGCCGTTTCGTAAAACGATCAGATGTACTGCAACCTGCTGTGTGATAAAGCTATAAATTAATCATGAACAGAGTGGAGTTTTCAGGCTGCTCCGTCCGAAGTGAACACGAGAGGAAGATGCTTTCGCTCCCCACGTCGGCGTTTACGTGATGTTGAGAAAGATGCCATTCATTCGCCGAGCAGCTGCAGCGGAGCAGGGAGAAAAAATGAGCGCTCGAGAGCGTAAGGGGAGGGGATAAACAAACCAACGTCTTCAAGACGAAAATATACCTTATTTGAAGACTGACGTGGTTTTGCTTCAGGAGTCAGAGTTTACAAGTGACATCAAGTGGCGACTTGACACACATACCTGTATAGCGTGGAAAGGTAATCAAAATTGTCCTTAAAACGAACACTTAGCCTAATTTTATTAATATTCCCAAAAAATTAGGCCAATGAATATGAAAAAATGATTACCATGAAATAGGCTGAAAATGAAAATAAAAAGCAGTATTAATAAAACTCAGTTTTATTAATATGAAAGGATTAGTCATCATCCAAGATGTTCATGTCTTTTTTTCTTCAGTCAAAAAGAAATTAAGATTTTTTTTTAGGAAAACATTCCAGGATTTTTCTCCATATTGTGGACTTAAATGGGAGCCAACGGGTTGAAGGCCTAAATTGCAGTTTCAATGCAAACAAGCATTTGTGGTTAAAAAGTATATACATTTTTATTTATTTATTTATGTTTTTTTTTTTTTTTAGAAAATGACCGATCATTTCGATAAATAAGACCCTTATTCCTTGGCTACGATCATGTATAGCCCTTTTGTCAGGGTTGCTACTGCGTTGGAGCGAGGAACGAGGAGAACGTAGGAGAATTACAATAGGCCTAATAACAGTTTATTTAATCCAAACCACGGGGAACACAGCACAGGCAGGAACACACACGTAGCACATGGAGTTGACATTTAAGACTCGACAAGGAAACAGACTACACTATAAATACACAACTCAATGAGGGAATAAATTAGACACACCTGGGATCAATGAACACAATCAAACACAAGGGAAAACTAGGTCACGGAGCACATGGGGAGCAAAAACACACACAGACAGTTCAGGGGCGTGACAGCTCGCCCCCCTCCCGGAAGGCACGTCCTCGCGCCGCAGAAACAACAAAGGGTGGGATGGTGGGAGACTTAGGAGGAGGACAAAGGAGTGGAAGTGGGATGGAAACGGGATGGCAAAGGGCTGGCAGGAAATCCGGCAAATGAAACTGGCGAAGGTTCAGGAAGAGGACGGACAACCGGGAGGAGACCGGCAGACAGAGCCAATGGTGGTGACGATGGAGGGAGGAGGCAGGGAGGAGACCAGAGGGACTTGGAGCAGGAGGAGCCAGGCGGGACCCAGGCCACAGCCA
>NW_015647958.1:516644-534887 GCF_001515625.1 Sinocyclocheilus rhinocerous
GGAGGAAGGGCTGACGACTCCAGGGGGCCGACCAATGGCGGCGGAGCAGGTGGCGGAGGAGCCTGAGGTGGAGACGGAGAGCCAATGAGCCAGGGTGACGAGGAGGATCCGGAGGACCATGGTGGAACAGGTGGCTCAGGCGACCGATGCGGAGGCGGGGCTCCGGAAGGCTGTGGTGGAGCTGGAGCGACAGAGGACCAAGAAGCAGCCGAAGGGAAGGAGGAGCCTGACGGAGCCGGAGGGATGAGGTGCAGCCGGAAGAGTGGAGTCCCGAGGCGACGGAAGGTCGAAGGAAGGTCGACGACAGACCGAAGGCGGAGCCGGCGGGACGAGGGAGCCCGGTGGAGCCAGTGGACTGCTGGGCCACAGCGGAGAGGAGGGAGCTTGGAGCCATGGTGGAGCTGCTGGGTCAACGGACCGAGGCAGAGTCCTGGACTCTGAGGCTGGAGGGGGAAACATCGGATCCTCCAGCCACGACGCTGATGGAGACTGGCAGACCCGCGGTGATCCCACCGCACAGATGGTAGGCTGATGGTGAGCAGAGGGGCTGCGAGACGACAGCGGGGGAGGAGGCAGGAATGGGCGGGTGGACATTTGTGAGCCTCTGGGCTCTCTGGGCTGGACTTGGGAACAGGAGTGTCAGAGGGCTCTGACAAAGGAGGGAGGAGAGAGGGCAGGTCAGTCCACAAGTCTATAAGGTCTCCCTCCGTTTTCCATTCACCCAGATCCTTAAATAGCTCACCCTCAGCTATATTGCAGTGGGCGGACCTCCCCTCCGCGATCTCACTGGCCATGGCTTTCTCCCTCATGGCGGGCGTGTTAGCCGGCTCTCGCACCTGGTCTGACGGCTCAAACAGCTCCGGCTCCGCGGCAATCCTCAGCTCTGTCACCCTTGTGGCGATGATTCGTCGGTCGCGGTGGTTTCGGGCTCTCCGTCAATGGTGGGCTCGGGCTTGAGCTCCACACAGTGGGATGATGGTGGGCTGGGCTCTGGGTCCGGAGTGGAACTGGCGAGATCCTCCTCCGAACAGACAGTGAACGGGGATCCGTTTCTCGCCAGTATCCACTCCACACCCGCTCGAGGACCATCTTCGGACGACGGCACCGCTTACTGATGGGTCCTGTCTTCTGTCAGGGTTGCTACTGCATTGGAGCAAGGAATGAGGAGAACATAGGAGAATTACAATAACAGTTTATTTAATCCAAACCACGGGGAACACAGGACAGGCAGGAACACACACGAAACACATGGAGTTGACGTTTAAGACTCGACAAGGAAACATAGGGCAGACTACACTATAAATACACAACTCAACGAGGGAATAAACGAGTCACACCTGGGATCAATGAACACAATCAAACACAAGGGAAAACTAGGTCACGGAGCACATGGGGAACAAAAACACACACAGTCAGTCCAGGGGCGTGACACCTTTTCTATTTTTTATTTTTTTTAGACTTTTTATTGTGCCCCTCTTGCCACCCCATTGTGGTGCCATCAGTGCATATATTGCACCTTCATAAGTGGAATACAACAAGGCTCTGTACTAAGACCAATGTTATTTCCTTTATACCCTAGATTCTTTGGGTTGCTTTGTACAAAGTGTTACCACAATTTTGTTAAAGGTGACAGTCTTCACCACACCTTGAGCTGTGTCCTAATACACTACCTTTTGTATTTGGAATGCTGAAAATATGCCTTCATTATACATTTACTGTAAACTGTAGTATTGGGTAGATATTTGCTGTAAACTATTTAACTCACCATGTTGTCAGTAAACTCAGTTCATTACAGTAAAATATTATTTAGTCAGTTCGCAGAAAAGGAGTATGTCTGAATAATAACACCTGATTAAAAATAGCAAAAGGAAATGACAAAAAAATTACAGTAATTCTTTAAGAATAATTCTTTATTTTATATTTTGCCATCAAGTTTAGATTTTCCCTCATAATGCGATTAAGGCAGTACTTGAAGCTAATGCAAACAGAATACTGTGATTATGTTAATGTGATCATGCTCATAATTAGAAAAACCCTACCCGTATTAAAATATGCAAAGTACTGACAAAGTGTGCATGTGCTAGTGCTGCAGATGGAAGGCATGTGATGTTCATCCACAGCTTTGAAAATATGCTGGGATAGAAAAAGCCAGATATTATGTAAAAAAATGTAAAGCTCTTCTTTCAATCACTGATACCTAGGAGTGTTTACCACTCCTAACTTTAGAAACAGGGCCCAGTCAGTATTTGTATTATCATTAACATGGTCTGCCTGAAAAATAAATCTAAGACACGGCCAAACACTTACTGTAATATGCGTGTAATTAAATAAGTGATTAGCCTGCCAGCTGGTCAAAGATATGAAAACAAGATAGCATGCTAACACTAGGCACCCCAAATGGTTAATAAAACAATCAAGGTATAGAATGATCATGGGACTGTATAATATATTAATAAATATAAATTCAGTCAGTAAACATGCACAAGAGAAAATATTTTTTTCCAAAGGTAAAATAGGCAACTGTACTATACTGTAGAATGCTATAATCTATACATGAAGAAAGACAAACTATGGAATCTTATTTCAGCCATGAAAAAAAAAAAAAATTTAAAAAGATAAATGTAACTCATAATTCTGATGTTTTTCTCACAACTCAGAATTCCAAGATATAACTTTTTGCTTTCAATTCTGTGGTTATATCTTCCAATTCTGTTTAAATCTCAGAATGCAACTTTTTATCTCAGAATTCTTACTTTTTTCTTACAATTCTGAGGAAAAAACCCTCAAAAATGTGTATTTTGAGATAAAAAGTTGCTATTATCTTTTTTATTTTTGCTATTGTTGCTATTATCTTTTTTCATCCTGTGGTGGGAACGGGCTTCCATAGCAAACACAGGGCAACACGAGAGAAAAGAAAGTAAAGGAGAGTGAGACTGCAAGGAAGAAGAGAGGCCAAAGAGACATGTGTTTAAAGAAGCATGCTGGGTAAATCTCCCATAACTAATTAAGACTCTCCGCAAAACAGATCAACAGAGACAGGGGTACTGTTACGCACTTACACCTTTATACATCATGTATATGTGTGTGTGTGTGTGTGTGTGTGTGTGTGAGAGAGAGAGAGAGAGAGAGCGAGCAGGTTTGCATGTGTTTCCCTGCTGGGCCACGAGGGAGTCTCATACTAATGGGCAATGGCAAACCAAAACACGCATCAGCATCAACCCACTAAGAAAATTAGGTTCTGAATTTTGATGTGTGAAATGTGAGTCTAATTAAGCATGAAAAGCTCATCAAACAGCAAGAGAATCCAGCACCTGATCTCTCCAACACACTCTGCCTATGGCAAGCTCATCTTCATGCTCACAGACAGAACAATGCACAGCAGAAGTTCAGCTACTCCCATTCGTCTATAAATCTGTTATTTCTTTGTTTAACCAGAACAGGTATCATTTATCCTGTCAACACACACTGAACTTAACTAAATGATGGAAGAGAGAGGAAGGGTGCTTTGTTTGTGCCCAGCTTCAGTTGGTTTAAAATATTTATGCAACACAAAAGACTTGCTTTCACCAACAGAGACTGAATAAGGCAGAGAGATTGGCCAGAGCTCTAGCTGAGACAGCACTTAACAGTTAATTTCTTCCGGTCAGTGCTGACACACGGTTGATGGAAATGCAGCATGCATGCAGGTGGATGACAAAGAGAAAATATATGGAGATGTACAGAACACTAGCTACAAATCTGTAATGGCAAAAATATGTGTACATTGAGTTATTTGTAGGATAATGACATAATTATAATTTAATGGAATTGTTTATCCAATAAATAAATAAATAAATAATCAATCAATCATTTATGGATATTATTCCAACCCCATTTTATTCTTCTGTGGAAAACAAAAGAAGAAATATTGATGAATGCACTGATGAATAAATATTATTAATGGGGACTAGAGCATGAAAACTTCAAAGAATTTTCCATATTGATTTTTCACAGGTGTTTTACCCATTTTTTGAACCCATTGCATTGTGTTGTATTTTAGGGTTAAAGGAAATTATCAGTAACTTTTCCATTTTTATACTGATTTTATTTATTTATTTATTTCAGTGTGGTAGACTGTTAACTGGAGTCAGTGGGATAAACTTGAGAATAGAGTCAATCTGATAGAATCAATCTGATTTGTGAACAAATAATTTAGAAGGGTTTTTAGAACCAGATCAGTCTTGAACAATAATTAAAATATCAAAAGAATTATCTTCTTCTGAAGAATATCAGAAGATTCCTTTGAAATATCAAAATACTGATTCAGTGACAAATCTAACATAACTATTTTGCTCAAGAACTTTGCAATGAATGTGCCATAGAGAGCTTGGGCAAAATTTTTAATAAATTACGACTTTTAAATTCAGTCTGTTTTTAACCTAAAACTACATCTTAAGAAGAACACTTGGAATACAGCACACAAGTTGTTTGCACCAGTTTTATAATACATATAAGTCACTTTAGAAGCTTGAAAGCTCAGTCATTGGAATTGGAATTAGATTCTTCAAAATATCTCCTTCTGTGATTCACAGAAGAAAGTCATACTATTTTGAAGCAACATAATATTCGATAAATTTTGACAGATTATTTATGTTTGAGTGAATTATCACTTAAACTCTCTATTATTACATATGATGAGTTTCTTCACTGTTGTTCCAAACCTAATGATGCTTTCTCAAAAAAACAAAAAAGGAAAGGAAAGGGAGACAATTTTAGTTAACGCACAGTTCACCATATTCCCTAATTTCTGCACAGTTAATTAAACATATAATAATCAAGGCTGCAGTCGATTCTCATAAATTGTCTTCACCACAGTCCATCCTCGCATGAGATTATACAACAAGATTAAATGAGAAAGAGAGAGACCAACAAAGCAAGCGCAGCAGAAAGACATGTATACACTCCAACACATGTATTACACATTTATGAAATGTCTGTTTAAATTGTCGATAAGAACTCAAGTGGCTAATGATAGAGGGAAGTTGATGAGAGGTGGGGGTCAGGAGAACTGATTCGAGAACGCCTGTCATAAAGCATTAGATTTCACAGAGTGAGTGAGTGCATGTACAGGTGCATCTCAATAAATTAGAATGTCGTGGAAAAGTTCATTTATTTCAGTAATTCAACATATGCTGCAGTGACCAGGTGCAGCAAGTGGGTCTGGAAAAAGTGACACAAGGGTGAAGGTTTGTGTTGTGAATATATGAATGTATCATACAGAGTGCAGGCAGAGTTACTGTAAAGGCATAGTTTACCCAAAAATGAAAAGTCTGTCATCATTTTTGTCCATTCAATAGCCGCTTTTGACAGGCCAGTGCAAGCCAGAAGTTATTTCAAAGGCTTGCTGGTGTCCGAAAGTGAGTTTTCATCTAAAAATTGTTTAAAATGGCTTAAATGTTGAGGTTAGCTGGTAGCCTGATATGAAAACATTAGAAATTAGCAGCATGCTTTTTTTTGGCCTGGAAACAAGCAAAAGTCAGTGTTTTGGACCCCATGGACAAAGTTTTCATTTTGGGGTGAACTAGTCATCAGTAGCATTGGTCTTGATGCAGTCCTACTGCATAAATGTGGACTTTTTATAAACATGTACTAAAACACAAAGCATTTTAACATCTACATCCCTAAGAAGTTTATTCTTTGAGAGCAAATGTTTTAAATACCAAGAGCATTGGGCAGAATTTAAGTTTGTGTGTTTTCTGTTCATACTGCTCGTGCTTTACTGCTTAGCCAGCTGTGATTATGTTCATATAAAGGCAGGTGGAAAGGTGGGCACAGTGTGTGTGTGTGTACTGGAGGATGAAGGGATGTGGATTCTGGCAAGGGATGCATTAACTCTAGTGGATATCATGCTGGCGTTTCTAGAAGGTTCTTTTCAATCTACGAAACAATATAAGTATTTTAGATTGCTATCTTAAGCTGATGTTTTAATGTCTTCATTGGAAACATTATTCATGCTCTTTAGCACAATATCAGCTGTAGATGATTCATAAACATAGAATTCAATCTAAAAGGTCACCTTTCTTGACACAACTGAGCTTTGATAGGAGGTTATGTAAGTAAAATCCTTTATGTAAGAGTTGTTGTAAGCTTACTTTTATCCAACTCTTTGACAAGTGCTGAGAATATGGAGGATGAGAAAGCAAGAAAATCTTATGTGGGGTTAAGGGCAAAATCTAAGTATTGGATGCATATGAGAGTGCAGCTTAGGAGAACAAACTGGATGCAACATTTGGACAAGATTTGGACATCATCCATAGAAAAGTTGGACATTTGGACACCATCCATAGGATGTAATCATTAGACCTTTGGCAATGCCTGACAATTTAAACTTAATCACAATAAATTGCCTGTGAGTGAATGACACATCTTTTTAGCCAAGCATTCACATAATGTATCTCATAACTTTGTACTTCGGCTATATCTGATCAAATGCACATTATCATTCTTTTGCTTGGGTTGAACACATCATCTTTGCTTGGTTGGAACAGCAGCTACAAATCTGACTCCTATTAATTGAATTGAATTTAATTGAATGAGTGAATGTGTGTATATGTGAGCCCTCTGGTGGACTGGCCATCCATCCAGGTTGCTGGAATAGGCTCCAACATCCCTGCAAACATAGCTGCAAATTTAAGTTAGTAGTAGGTTAGTAGTATTCACTGGCCACTTTAGGCACATCTGTTTGACTGCTTGTTAACGCAAATGTCTAATCAGCCAATCACATGACAGCAACTCAATGCATTTATGTAGACGAGGTCAAGAAGATCTGCTGAAGTTCAAATTGAGCATCAAAATGGGAAATAATGGTGATGTAAGTGACTTTAGTATGGTGGTTGGTGCCAGAGGGGCTGGGGATATTCCAGAAAGCAGGTTGTGTGACATACCCAGGTATGTTTAAGGGTAAGTAAGCTGATAATTCTTATTCTCTGAATAAACTTATTCTCTGAACATCACCTGTTCCGGAGCAGGTTAGGTTAGGTGGCGATATGCACTAAGTATGTAAATGGCTTTTTAATAGCGTCCGTTTCCATAGTGACTCGTTGATTCGTCGCTTTGTTGATATTGTCTTGTGCATTAACCCTGAACATATTCTGAGTTGACTGAACTTACTCCCGGACGCGTTTTTGGAACCAGCATACCTCAAGTAAGCAAGGTTTAGGTTAATCAACTGAGAGTTCAGGGTATATGTGACCCTGGACCACAAAACAAGTCATAAGGGTAATTTTTTTTAAATTTTGGCCGAGATACAACTATTTGAATATCTGGAATCTGAGGGTGCAAAAAAAATCAATATATTGAGAAAATCGCCTTTAAAGTTGTCCAAATTAAGTCCTTAGCAATGCATATTACTAATCAAAAATTAAGTTTTGATATATTTACGGTAGGAAATTTACAAAATATCTTCATTGAACATGATCTTTAGCTACTTAATATCCTAATAATTTTTGGCATAAAAGAAAAATGGATAATTTTGACCCATATATTGTTGGCTATTGCTACAAATATATCCATGTGACTTATGACTGGTTTTGTGGTCCAGGGTCACATTTGTGATGGTAAATTAACTTTGATTTCTGGAATACCCCCCAGGTCTGATTATTTCAGAAACTGCTGATTTACTGGGATTTTCATATACAATCATCTCTAGAGTTTACAGAGAATGGTTTGAAAAAGAGAAAATATTGAGTGTGCGGTGGTTCTGTGGGTGAAAATGCCTTGTTGATGCCAGAGGTCAGAGGAGAATGGCCAGACTGATTCAAACTTGATAGAACGACAACAGTAACTCAAATAACCACTCGTTACAACCAAGTAAGGTACTAAGGTACAAATACGTTGCACTTAATGCGCACTGACTGCTCCAGCCTGAAATTTTATTTTTTAATGCCATTTTGGCAAAAGTAACATTTATAGGACGGTTCATGCCAGATTCTGCTGATGATTTGAAATACGTTATTTAAACGTGAGGGTGGCAAGCAGTTTTTGAGATTTCAGGATTTCAACATTCTCCAAGTAGATAGGACTTGGTTTTGGATGCCCGAAAAAGCTGCCTGGAGGCATTGCAAATAGCATTGCTGAGTGAACAGACTTTTCTTGATAGGGGCTTTGCCCAAATGTCTTTGCATTGCAATTCAATAAATTCCTCATCTATTTATTCCAATTCAGCATAGTAACAGAATAGCAGTCTTCAGACAGAACGTTAAGATCCAAAGTCACCATTAAATTAAAATTGATAATTATTTTATATATAACTCATTACTTATTTTATAAAATGTTGCAGTGATTTTTATAAATGATTTATTCATGCACATCATCATAATTATTGTTGTTTATATTTTTTTAAAGTACACTCACAATCCTTAATCAAAAACATTAATGAGCCTGTGTCCTCACAACAACATCTCTTCTCTAATGACATGTATACTAGCGCTAGTTTCAATCCTTCCCCACCAGCAACTCAACAATTACATCAAATGACTACAGCAATTAAAAAACAAGAACAATCCAATCAATTCCCAGTGGACAAAATCAAGTCCCACCCTACTTTTTTTTTTCATTAAAAAAAAGTTTTTTTTCTCATTCAAGTAGCGATTTCACTCTGCAGTTTGTCCAGAGTGGGCTGGGCTCTGGGTCCGGAGTGGGGCTGGTGTCGTCCGTGATGTCCACAGTCAGAGGCTGTCCACAGCGGGGAGATGGTGGGCTGGGCTCTGGGTCCGTAGTGGGGCTGGTGTCGTCCGTGATGTCCACAGTCAGAGGCGGTCCACAGGACACCAGCACCCACTCCACAAAGGCGACGAAATTCCCCCGAGGACCATCTCTGCAGTTTGTCTTTCAAAAAAGTAATTAGTGAATGATTTGTAGCTTTTAAGCAGTTTCAGTATTTCTATATACTAGTACAAATGCTGTTAGTTCAACTGGAGGGTGACTGCGAGAACCTCTCCATCATTACATCCTTTAGATTTAGATTATTACTATATTGTGCATCACTTTAGACAAAATGGGGTGACAATGAACAACATGAACTGTACAAACATAAATAAGTAAACAAGCAGAATGTGCATTGCTCATACACATACAGTCTGTGGAGGGACATGTAATCTGCACTGCGTGATGAGACGATTTTCTGCTCCAGTTGCTGCAAAGGCACAGAGTGCAGCGGTGTGGCTGCATTAAAGACACACACTCTGTGTCACGGTGTGGTGCGGGAGAGAAGCACGTAAACGAGGAAGATACAATTAACAGTCTTTAATACTTCACAGAAGGGTAATCCACAGCAGGGTAACAGCAAACACACACACGCCAGGGTAATTCAGACGTATTCCATAGATGAGACCGGACAACCAAACACTGAACAGACTGCAACTTACATGGGGAATGTAAATGAGGATAATTGACACGAAACACCTGAACATGATGACACAATCAATGGGAGACAGAAACTAGGTCAAAGAATACCAGGGATGAAAATGAAAACAAACACAAAAGTCCATAAAGTGTGACATTTCGCCTCCCTCCCAGAAGGCGTGACCCCTTGCCGTAGAGAAGGAAGGAGAAGGAGGGATGGCAAAAGATTGGTACAAACAGACAGGAGGAGGTTCAGGAGGTGGCCGGATGACCGGGAGGAGGATGATAAACAGAGTCCAGGGTGGTGATGATGGAGGGAGGAGCCAGGGTGACGACAAGAGGGAACCGGAGCAGGAGGAGGAGAGTGGCAGACCCGCGGCGAATCCAGCTCACAGATGGTGGGCTGAGGGTGAGCAGAGGTGCTGACAGGAGCCAGTGGTGGCGGCGCTGAAGCGGCAGGAATGACAGGAAGAGGCAGGAAAGGGAGGGTGGGTGGGAATTTATGAGCGACAGTCTCTTGAGGGATGGTGTGTGCTGCCCACACACAACATATCGCGATTCCCAATACTGGGAGTGTGGTTGACAGGGGAATGACATCCATGGTTGTTTTAAGATTGGCGGATTGTTCAGGGCAAATAGATAATTCTGGGCAGGCAAATAATTCAGGGCAGACAAATGATTCAGGGCAGGCAGAGAGTTCATATGAAGGCAGGAGAAGAGGGGGCATGTCTGCATATATGTCCCCATAACAGTCCATAGAGCGCTGCTCACCCTCAGCTATGATGCAGTGGGCGGAGCTTCCCTCCACGCTCTCGCTGTTCATAGCGCTCTCCACCGTGGCGATCTCTGTTGCCGGCTCTCACACCTGGTCTGACGTTGCGGGCCCTGGCTCCGAGGCGATCCTCAGCTCTGTCGCTGTCAATGGCGATGGCTCGTCAGTCGTGGCGGGCTCTGGCTCTCCGTCAGCGGTGGACTCAGGCTTTGGCTCCACGCAGTGGGGAGATGGTGGGCAGGGCTCTGGGTCCGGAGTGGGGCTGGTGTCGTCCGTGATGTCCACAGTCAGAGGCGGTACACAGGACACCAGCACCCACTCCACAAAGGTGGCGAAATTCCCCTGAGGACCATCTCCGGACAACCGCGCTCTGCACTCGTCGTTCAGGCTGGTCTTGTAGAAAGTGCAGAGGCAGTAGTCCGGGTAGTGGTTGGCGATTTCCACGAATAGTCTTGTATGATCCTCGAGGGAAACGCTCCTCTGCTCCAGCAGGAGGAGGAAGACGGCAGGATCAATCATAATTAACAAAACAAAAACTGAACAAAACGAAAAAAACAAAACGCGGGGGAACCCGCCGCTTCACTTTTGTAGAGTCCGGTCTTCTGTCACGGTGTGGTGCGGGAGAGAAGCACGTAAACGAGGAAGATACAATAAACAGTCTTTAATACTTCACAGAAGGGTAATCCACAGCAGGATAACAGCAAACACACACACGCCAGGGTAATTCAGACGTATTCCATAGACGAGACCGGACAAACAAACACTGAACAGACTGCAACTTATATGGGGAACGTAAATGAGGATAATTGACACGAAACACCTGAACATGATGACACAATCAAGGGGAGACAGAAACTAGGTCAAAGAATACGAGGGATGAAAATGAAAACAAACACAAAAGTCCATAAAGTGTGACACTCTGCTCCCGCCACACCACGACTAGTGTCCTGTACACAGAACGCTCACATATGGTCTCTTACCAGCTCACACTGAGGTCAGTGCAAGATGTTCACACTCAAACTGCTTTAGTAATGGACTATATAAGAATATGGAAGAATTTATGATGAAAGCTTTTAACATTTCTGATTTTTTTTTAACAATAGGCACCAGCCTTACAGTTTATTCATAATTATTGTTAATCCACTCAGGACATATACTGATGTAACAATGATTAGTCATAGGATAAGTATGTCTTGATGCAGAACACTAGGATTATGTAAGCAATGTTTAAAGGTCAGTGAATGAGCTAACACTGTGTTTCTACTTATTTATTTATTTATTGAAAGTGTTATGTTCATTTCAAACGTTTAAATTAAAGCTCAAATAGCTATATAATAATAAAGTTGCAATTGTGAGTTATAAAGTCACACTGTGAAAAATACATGAGAACAGAGATAAGTATATTATTGGACAAGTATATCTATATATTTTCTATTGTTGGGTTTTGGTAAGATTTGATCTTATTGATATTGTTAAATGATTAGAATCTAAAATAACTGTTTTCTATTTTAATATATTTCAAAACTTAATTTATTCCTGTGATGGCAAAGCTGAATTTTCAGCAGACATTAGTCCAGTCTTTAGTCAAATCATTATAACATGCTGATTTGGTGCTCAAAAACATTTCTTATTATTGTCATTATTATGTCAATGTTGCAAACTTATTTTTTTTAAGTTTATGTAGGATTTTTGGATGATTAGAAATTTCAAAAGAACAGTTCAAACAGTTCTTTTTTTTGTAACAACGTAAAAGTAATTACGGTCACTTTTGATTAATTTAAAGCATCTTTGCCGAATAAAAGAAGTAAAAATGTATTCATTTCGATCCCATTTTTTCCCTAAATTAATTGTTGGAATTAAAACTTGTTTTGATAGAAAATATTCCAAACAACTGATATGCATTAGTAGGCAATAGTATGCACTATTCAGTTCTCTGTGTTCCAGAGTCACACGGTTTAGAGATTCAGAGATAATTAGGAAAATACTGCATTGCAATTTGCTGTGAATCATAAAACCCAGTTAAGGGATTCAGTTTGTGATTCTGTAGGACAGCAGTGAATAATATGTGTAAAATGCCATATGCCCGTCAATGGTGGTGGTAGCATCGATCTTTAGAGCTGCTTTTCAAGGACTGTGTTATTAAAACAGGTAAAACGTTTTTTTTTTTTTTTCTGCTTCAGTCTTATGCAAAGCTTGGGAGTAACACTGTCACCTGGATTAAAGCTCATTCAATAATAATTGTACAAGTTGAGTAGTTATTCTACTGCACTCGAGTGCTTACTATATGTTATATATTAGATATTTTAATGTTTTTGAAAGTCTATTAGTTGATCAAAAATATAGTAAAAGAGTACTATTGTGAACAATGATTACACATTTTAATATATATTGTTTTATATTACTCCATTACTCCAGTCTTTAGTGTCACATGATCCATCAGAAGAAACCATTCTAATATGCTGATTTGCTGCTCAAGAAACATTTCTTATTATCATCACAGTTGGAAATAATTGTTAAAAGCAGACAATTGTCTGCTGTTGAAATTGTTGTTAAGCAAACATTGTTCTGCTTAATGTTTTTATGGAAGCCATGGTACATTTTGAACAATTTAATTCCATCTTGCAGAATAAAAGTATTAATATCTTTTAAAAAAGAAAAAAAAAATCCTACTGACCTGAGTTTGAACAGTTGTGTACATGTACAGAGAAAGTTATTACATTCAATTTCAGAAATTCACAGAAAGATTCACAACAGGTGCACATGCACATACATTCGTTTTTATCCTTGTTCTAATTTTGATGAGTTCTGACATTCCAATGGCTGCAGTTAGTAATTTGTATTAACAATAATATATATATTTTTTTAAATGCTGCCTTCACAGACAGTATACAGAGATATTAGTCACATTCTGCTACTGAGGTGCCTCAGGTGTTTGAAGGCAGCATGAAACTATCTTAAACTGCTTATGATATCCCACTGACTGAATGACAAAATATGTAAAACTGCAAATACAGACAAATACAAAGGAAGCTTATATAATAATAATTAGTAGCTTACATAAAATAATTAGTTCCACATTAAAATGATTAATTTTGAATTTCAAGTGCTAATCTTGAGTGCTTTGAAACAAAAAAATATATATAAACAGAATAATATTTTAATGAAGTATTTGCATTTCAGTAAAAGAGACTTTTAGTAAAACTTAAATATCTGAATACTTTTGCATGGTGCAACTTTGATGTTTTTGCATTTAGACTTGTTCTGTGTTCTGAATGTTACACATACTGTACATGGCTCTGATGCACATACACACACACACACACACACACGTCTGGTTTGCTATCCTTGTGGGGACTCTCCATAGGCGTAATGCTTTTTCTACTGTACAGACCGTATTTTCTATCACCCTACACTAACCCTACACCTAAACCTACCCCTTACAGGAAACTTTGTGCATTTTTAGATTTTCAAAAATCCCCACCGTGACACGAGTCCCCATGAATCTGTGTGTATTCAGGTTTAAGTCCCCACCAGAATAGATAAACAGGTACACAACACACACACACACACACACACACACACACACAGCTGCAGGGCACAGTGAGTAGGTTAGAAGGATTAGAAAGAAAGGGTGTTTGAGGGAGTTACTTTCATTAGATTCACCCTGTGGGTAGATGAATTGTGCTGCATAGCTCCTCAAAGTAGTTTGCTGTGTGTTTTGTGTCATTGTGTTAGTGTGTGTGGGGAGCTGAGTAAGGCCTCTGTGGCTGAACTTTGTGAATGTCAATAATTCTTTGATTTAACTATCAATAGCAGCGGGACTTGTTCAGTAAAAATAGACACGGAAAGCTTTATCATAGCAAAAAAGACAGCTCAGTCAACTGAGCTAATCTTGTAAAGTTACCAAGAAATTACAAGCTTTGTTCATTTTGTCATTTGTTGTTTAAAGTTTTTAAGTGATGATGGCTTGTATATGGAAGCCTGGGGCTAGTTGTCACTTTTTACTGCAATTAATATTTCCCTGTACTTTTTACCGATCATTTCAAAGTTACTGAGTTACACTGTAAAAAATGACAGTGAATTTAATGGTAAAAGACTGTAAAAATGCTACAGTAAAAACCTGTTAAATGGTTAACAGTAAATTCCCCTACTATATACGGTGAAAAACTGTATTGGACATTACATGTTGTTACGGGGCCGACGAGACGTGAGACGTGCGGATCCAATCGCAAGCTATTTATTAGGAGAAGACAGAGACGTGGTCATAAACAGCTGGGTGCAATCAGTGTTGTGTGCAATTGGTGAACCAGCTGTGTGCAATCAGTGCAATCAGTGCAGTGTGCAAACCGTGCAATGAATGATGGGATATGTACTCCGGGGTGCTATGCAACAGTTTGTGTTGTGCGAGAGTCAATGTAATGGAAAGGGTGACCTCTGGTGGTGAATGAACGGAAGTCCATGGACAGGATTCGTGACACATGTATTGGACATTTATTTTACGGTAGTATGCCATTTTTGGAACTGAAAAAGACCGTATAATTTACAGTGAATAACCGTAAATTGACATTCCCAGAATTCCCTGCGTTACATTTCAAATTTGATGTTTTTTTGTTGAAATAACTATGTTTCTTCTTAGGTTTTTCTTATCAGTTTTGTATATTAGTGTTGTGTGTTACACCTAATGTTGTTAAATTAATGTTTATTGCATTATTTCAGTTTCATGTGTGTTATCATGATGGTGTTTGGTGTTTGTGTGAATGACACTGTGCACCTTCTATATATGTTATTATTTAAAAGCTGCTTGTGATGGGCTTTGGTTCATCATGTGACTTTCTCATCACCACCTGCATTTGGTGGTTATCAGTGTATTACAAAGGTACAAAACAGATTTCAGTACTTCAATAGTTTGGTATATTAACATTATATCAGTTCATGAAATTACGGTATTTAGCTGTAAATTTAAGTTAAAACCGTAAAACCTAAAACGTTGCTACCATATTTTTTACGGTAAGATTCTGGCAACCACAGCTGCCGTTTTTTTACCGTAAATTGTACGGAATTTTTTTTACAGTGTACTGTTCAGAAAAAAAGACAAGATTTATCGAGCACATGTTGACATGTTGTCAGAGGTGGACAGTAACGAAGTACATTTACTTGAGTACTGTACTTAAATACACTTTTTGTGTATCTGTACTTTACTTGAGTGTAATTTTTCTGGAAACTAGGACTTTAACTTCACTACATTTGAAAGACAAATATTGTACTACATTTCTAAATTTCTACATTACCTATATTACTGTCCTCGAAATAGAAAGTCGTTACTATGTAGCAGCTTTGAAAGTCAGTGCGGTGATTTTTTTCTTTTCTAAATTGTGACTTTGTTTGACAGCTTATCAGTAATCTCTCTTGTATTGCTACGTGAAATGATTTCCACCATTTTTTGAACACTGACCAGTTGCAAATGTGATGTTTATTTACAACAATTCAGTAATAAGAAGTTAATATTGTGCTAGGCCTATATATTAGACAATATTGTCTGTTTTGCAAAATTGTGTAAATGAAAATATTACCTATAAAGCCACAGAAGAACTGTGTGTCTCCTAACTAGGTGGTTGACTTGAAGCCGCACTGCACAGACTGTTCTGTATGACATCAAAGTACCGCAAGAGCGATTAGAGAGCATTTTTGAATTTTATGTCAAAGAAATCTGTTGCTGTTTTGCTTTTTTGATAAGCAGTGTTGCTGTTGTAAAGTTATACTACTATAGTTTTGTTGCTGGGTTTTAAAGCAGATTTGATTTTTTTTCTTCAATTTCACTGTCCACTCGATTCAGCTATCTAAAAGCTCTTTACTCCAAAGAAACTGCAAGCTAGTCCGTGTATTCAGTAGGTGTAATGGATTGTAGGTCGCTTCAAAAGCACAAAGTATTGCAAGTATTACATACAACAATAATAAAACAGTACATTGAGTAAATTTACTTTTGGTACTTTAGTACTTTTAAAATCAAGTATTTCTGTACTTTTTACTCAAGTAAAAGTCAGTCTTTACAACTTTCACTTGTAATGAGTAATATTTGACAAGGAGTATCTGTACTTTCACTCTAGTGGAGTTGTGTACTTTGTCCACCTCTGACTTTAGTGGTCCAATAGTAGGGCATGTTGTCATACTGTATGGGATATACAGTATAGTGCTGTCACAATATAGTGTTGTCAAAACAGAACCTGCCATTAAATTGCTTAAAATAGACTTTAAAGCTAAATTTAGACATTTATGAAAAACAAAGCCCCATTTTCACCTATAAAGAAATAAGCCTCCTTGTACTTATTTGAACAATGCCTAAAACTTGGTATTTCAAGCACTTCCTGTGTCTGTTTGCCTCTTTAAGAAGAATCGCTTTATGTATTCCCCAATTGTAAGTCGCTTTGGATAAAAGCGTCGGCAAAATGACTAAATGTAAAAATGACTACATGTAAAATGCATAAATTTGACAGTAATGCTATTTTAAAACATTTACAATTTCACAGTTTATATGGTAACATATTTAGAACTATATATATGATAAAAACAGTGTGTGTTTGTTACAAGTACACTCTTAAAAATAAAGGTGCTTCACGATGCCATAGAAGAACCTTTTTGTCTAAATGGTTCTATAAAGAACTTTTAACATCTGAAGAACCTTTCAGTTTCACAAAAGGTTCTTTGTGGAGAAAGAAGGTTCTTCAGATTACAAAAACGCAAGAAAGAGATGGTTCTTTAAAGAACCTTTGACTGAATGGTTCTTTGTGGAACCAAAAATGGTTCTTCTATGGCATCGCTTGAAGAACCGTTTGAAGCACCTTTATTTTTAAGAGTGTAGTTATAAATCCCGAAGTCTTGTGTATTGCTTTACACAGCATTTCGACATTAGTATGCAGCTGGCCACTACATACTACTAGCTCATATTTGACTGTTTTAGTGCACTGATAAGACAGAATTAGGACACCAGAGATAGATACCCTTGGCCTAAATATTTTTGTTCATATAGAGATACAGGTAGATACTATTTTTAAAATAACCTAAGGACTGTATTTTGTTTTTCATAAAGTGCAATTTTACAGAGACTGCAGTAATATAAGCAGTAGGCAGTATAAGCAGTAATATAATTTCATAGGGCATATTAAACATTGACTGTTATAAACAGAAGATTGTGACAGCCTCTCCACATCATAATACAGTTTTGTTTATTCACCTCTGACCTTTCCTGATGCCAGTTTCTCTTCAGTAAACAATACAGTTTAATTACAGTTATAATTACAGTTAATTATTACAATAATTACAGTTCTATTAAATCTTGTTTATACTTTCCGTTCTGCTTTCTTCTGCACTAATATTTTACACCAGCTTTATAGTATATTGTACACAAGGATAGTGGGTCCTTTGGTTTTAAATATATATATATTTTTCTTCTAGCTATACATGACAGCTTTGAGATGAGCCCATCTCTGTATTCACAGGAAGGATATCTGTGCTGTCAAGTTCTCAACCTCTTGCCTGATGATTGCAGCATTGACTAATATTGACGGAACAAAACCATAGCTCTTTTACACCTGCTTTTAAAAGAGAGCTTTATTAAAATGCCAGTCACTTGGACAATAGACATATAAAAAAGACTGACCTGCAGTGCAGCCATGTAATAAATCACTGTTCTGTCTCCCACCGCAGGTCATTCAAACATACACAACACAGTAAACAGTAAGTTTAGAGCCCTATTATCATGAGGGCGCACTGCTGAGCTTGTAAGTGGCATTTAAAAGGCTGTTAGTCTCTTAGAGAGGTTGCAAGGGTCATGTGACTCATCATTAACGTGCCGCTAATGAACAAAGTGCTTGATGGCCAGATAAAAGCACTGTGATTGTGCAGTGAGCACAATGCTTATTGCTAGAGCTGAGCAGCACTGGTTTAACAGCAGGGGGAGGACGAGATAAAACTGAGACTCAAAGAGAGAAAACAGACACTCTCTCTCTCTCTCTCTCTCTCTCTATATATATATATATATATATATATAGTGTGAAATTAGTTAAAAGCTTTTCACATGAAATAAACTTGATTTT
>NW_015647958.1:534932-540303 GCF_001515625.1 Sinocyclocheilus rhinocerous
CTTTTCACATGAAATAAACTTGATATTGTCATAATTTTTAAAAAATATTTTTATAATAAATTATATAAATTACATCATTGTTGTATTAAACATTCAAACAACATGTAAGATAGATAGATAGATAGATAGATAGGTGTGTGTGTGTGTGTGTGTGTGTGTGTGTACTTGTTTATGCTACATTGTGGGGACCAAATGTCCCCACAAGGATAGTAAAACCTGAAATTTTTGACGAGGGGGGGAAAAAATATAAAAAATAGTAAATGATGTTTGTAAATGATGGTTGTAATAAAACAAAATATATTTTATAATACTATTTTTAAATAATTTATTTGTATTAAATATTGGTAAATCTCTATATAAAAAGTGGTAAAAAGGTTTGTTTTGATAAAAAAAATAATGTACATATAAAGGCAGCTAGAGGCCAAAGACCTAAAATATATAATAAAACATATTACATTTCATTTACATTTACATTTAGTCATTTAGCAGATGCTTTTATCCAAAGTGACTTACAAATGAGAAAAAAAAACATATAAATTATATACTATAAAAAACATATTTTGTATAATATTTATATTAAATATTCATACAGTAACATGTACATACATGTAACGCATGAAACATGTCAAAATTTGCTATATACATTAAAAATATCACATCAAATGACCTAAAATTTGGCCTTTTGTCAATGACCTTATGAATCATGACAATTTAACAGTCTATAATGACAAAGAAGCAATTTGCAACGTAAGGGCCTTTAAAGGGATACTCCACCCCAAAATGAAAATTTTGTCATTAATCACTTACCCCCATGTCGTTCCAAACTCCTAAAAGCTTTGTTCGACACAATTTAAGATATTTTGGATGAAAACCGGGAGGCTTGTGACTGTCCGATTTACTGCCAAGTAAATTACACTGTCAAGGTCCAGAAAAGTATGAAAGACATTGTCAGAATAGTCCATGTGCAATCAGTGGTTCAACCGTAACATTATGAAGCGACGAGAATACTTTTTGTACGCGAAGAAAACACAAATAACGACTTTATTCAACAATTAGTCTCCTCTGTGTTTCTCCGCATCACTGTAGCGCCATTTTGTTGAATATCCGCTGAACGCAAGCAGCGTACGCTATTCTGTGTCAGCCGCGACACAAGGATACGTTTTCTACGTGTATTTACGCTTTGATTTGAACGAAAACAGCACATCCGTGCAGCGCGGCTGACACAGAAGAGCGTACGTTGCTTGTATATCCCTTTAATGGCCCCTTAAGTAAAGGACTTTATCCCCATGAGGACCTTTACCCCTGTTGTACCCTACTCCCCTGTAATTTTAACAAAACCATAATGTAACAACCCTAACATCACAGCTGTTCAAATGCTTTCTGAATAGCACCATCATCAAAGAGTTTTATGATGATAAAGTACTGGTTTATGAGGGGTTTTATTGCTAGTAAAACAAAAGCTGCTGTGTGGCTTGGATAAGCGCAATCTAACAGAAGCTCTGCACACTAGAATGAATTATTAAGTGATAGCCTCTTCCTTTTACTTCCAGTTGACTTGACTGAGACACGTGTGAGTGAATGTGCACACAAGTTTGCATGAGCATATACTCTCTTCCTCAAGTATTCTTGCTGACCATAAACAAATATACACATAAACAAACTATTTTATGTTTCCTTTCTAAGTCAAATAGGAATGAATGACATCTGTATGTGTGTTTGTGCTTGTGTGTGTTGGACTGTGAACCCTTTACACTAAACACACATGAGGTTGCAGCAGATGAACCATCCAAAAATCACACCTGGGGCCCTTTTATACCTCATGTGTGCCAATAGCTAATATTCTTCCCCCTGTAATTTTTCAGAAATTACTTCAGTGATGAGTACACTGCTTTTAGAAAGAGTGTTCGCATTGATTTATCTGTAAAACATATCCTTGTTAAAGCCTTCTGAGAGATCCATTAGACATTTAAAAGCTCGCTATCCCTCCAGTGTGCCTCTATGTGTGTGTGGAAAGCAACAAACATTCCTCAGCTTTGCTTTGTACATTAGAGAAAAAAAAAAGAAGGAATTACAGCATAAACACAATAGACAGTGGGAGTACAAGGAGCAGCCGGTGAACAGGTGACATTCAAAAGTTTGAGTTTGTCCTACACAAGCTCAAATACATAGATCAGTGCAGCATTTTGTGCTCTGTGAGTTGAAATGAGGTGATGTCCTTGAAAGACCAGCAGTGACAAGATAAAAACCAAGCCAGTCAGTCAAGCTTAGGAATGCTTTGTACATTAGAAAAAAAAAAAAGAAGGAATTACAGCATAAACACAATAGATAGTGGGAGTACAAGGAGCAGCCGGTGAACAGGTGACATTCAAAAGTTTGAGTTTGTCCTACACAAGCTCAAATACATAGATCAGTGCAGCATTTTGTGCTCTGTGAGTTGAAATGAGGTGATGTCCTTGAAAGACCAGCAGTGACAAGATAAAAACCAAGCCAGTCAGTCAAGCTTAGGAAATGATTCTGCATGCCTGATCAAAACAGGGAAGAGAGAGGATTTTATTATGTAGTTTGCAGAGAAAGTGAGACAGAGTGAATGAAACGCCTCACTGCTAATGTAATTGACAGGCTGTCCTTAGAGATCCCTAAAACTCCCTAAAAAAATAATCTGACTTCTTATCATGTGCCACTCCTTGAAAATATCACAGATAAAATGGGGATTAAAGAAATGACAGCTCTTACTTAGCAAATAAAAGTGCTCCACTTTTTAAACCTCTTTCCATTTGATGGAAAAAAATGTTTATTATTCAAAAAAAATTCAAAAATAGATACAGCATCTTGATTGTCTACCTCCCTTGGAGTAATCCCAATGGATACTGTAGCTATAAACTTTTATAAACCATTTCTATTTTGAGAACAAAGAGGAGAACAGCTGTGTGCTCTTCTGTGGTGACAGTGAAGCCGATTATTAGTGAACTGAATAGGATGCACTCACAAATCAAGTAACAGTTTGGCTTTTCAGGCCCATCACAATCATATTTAAAATCTGTGTGGTAATATTGAACACCATGTTGAGCAAGGCTAAATGCATTATACAATTATGAGCTATGATGTACACAAACACACACACACACCCTTGCTTAGCTATCCATACAAGGACATTCAAGACTTCTATTTTTTCTATAGCTTGATATATATATATATATATATATATATATACTATATTTTCATTTATGTACCATTTTTACAAAGAAGGGCCTCCCAAAATGAGGTTTTGTCATATTCAACTCAAATTGGTCTCCAATAAATGGTTAAGTAAGTTCACACACATTTATATTTATATCTCTGTAGGGACTTTCCACTGACTTCCATCCTCTAACCCTCTCAGAACCCTTTAGGCATATTTATATATCAATTAAAACGTTATTTAGCAGGTTTGTTAACCAGTTATCTTTATGACCATCGACTGGTCCCCACAATACATCTGAGTTCAGGTTTTACTATTCTTGTGGGGACCACAATGTAGGTTAAACCTGTACACACACGCACACACACACACACACACGCACGCACGCACGCACGCACGCACGCACGCACGCACACACACACACACACAACACACTATGTAACTAAATGAGGACATGCTGCAGACTTGATAATGTTTAGCATTCTTAGAAACAAAAAATAAAAAATGAAATAAAAATGTACTTTATTTATGAATCATTTAACCTTTAAGGGCATCCCTGGAAATCCCCTAAGCAAGGTTTGTCAGATTTAGCTCTAGCAACAATTTTGTCTCCACTCCAAAGCATATCTAACTAACATGCAGTTCCTTAGACAGACACATACTACAAATAGGTCAGTCCACTATGAACCAACCTGACAGCAGCAGAATCTGCGTTTGAGTTATGAAGGTACGGTGTTGCTGTAGGACGCACTATGATTGGGTCTCTGGTGTTGAATGTCATAGCATGATCACTAGCCTTGAGTTTGGCATTAATAAGAATCCCAGGTCTCTCACTATGAGATGGCATGATTTAATCATCTTGACCGAGGACTATGAAAAAATGCAGAGGCACAGCAGGTATAGAAAACCTTCTTCCTATAGGGATGCTCATACACAGTATACTGTATGTCCTGTTCTGCTATTCCTTGTCATGGTCATGTGTCGTGTTGAGTTTTAGTGGCTGCTGTCCTTGGTGTTGAACGACTGCCTTTAATAAAGTGACTCAAGTGTATGCTCCTCTACAAAGGAAACAAAGTCAGTCTCTGCTGAAAAAACATCACCCTAAGGGACACTAGAACTACAATTTAAAACACCAGGTTCAATGTCAACTCAAACAAGCTCAGGGTAAACCCTAGTGCTCAGTTAACTGAATGTCAAATGCTATAGGTGCTGAATGCTGCATAAAACAATCTTAATCAAAGAAATTGTTTCAGGTTTGGAAGTTGCATTGTAAAAATTATAATACTATAAACTATCCAAGCTATAACTATAAAAAGACTTTAAAAACCTATTAATTTGTTGTTCCCTTACTATATACAGGAAAAACTTTATAGTTCTAACCTTAGATTTCATGTAATTTTATAGTAAAATATTATTAAATGACATTGCCAGAATTCCCTATGTGATATTTATTTAAAATGTTATGGCATATTGTTGACATAACTGTGCTTCTTTAAAGTTATATTTTACAGCTTATATTGCTTTATTAAAGTTTATTGCATTATTTTAGTGTCATGTGTGTTACCATGATGATGTTTTGTGATGAGGTTTGATTCCTTTGGAAATTTGACCTTGCTATTCAGCAGAAAGGTTATTGTTATTATTATTATTATTATTATTATGCACAGGTTGTTCTGTAAAAAGGTTTACATTTTTACTGTATTTTTGCTGAATTATTCCTGGGAGCACAGCTACCATTTGCTTTTTCTGTAAAAACTGCAGGATTTATTTTTTCTTTGCTTTGCTCTTTGCTTGACATGTAGGCATTTGACAGATGCTTTTATCCAAAACATCTTGCAGTGAATTCAAAGTATGCATTTTACCCATGACCTTGGCATTGCTAGCACCATGTCCTACTGTTTAAGCTACAATAACACTCTCAAAAAGAACACAAACTACAGGAACAGCAGTTCCTGCTGGCTCAGCCCAGTTACATCAGCAGGTGTGTTTGTTAGAACACATACACAATACGCTCTGGAGAAGGAGGTTTTGCTATTGGATTATGGGGTGCTATTGCCATGACAAAAGCTTCACATTCCATATATAGTGACAAGGAGGCTATAGCCTGGACCATGGAGACAAAGCAGGGGCGTAGCCATCATTTCAGAAGTGAGGGGGACAGAAATGTTATATATATATATATATATATATATA
>NW_015647958.1:541816-551563 GCF_001515625.1 Sinocyclocheilus rhinocerous
GAATGAAACATACACTGCATGGAGTGTTTAGCGCTCCGCGATGTTCATCTCGCCTTATTCTGGGTCCGAATAAAACATCAGATGACGCACAGACTATCCTGTCTCTTTGAATTTAAATCTATATGTATTCACACCGGCTCTTGAAAACCTCTATGCGAACATACTTGCCCGAAAAAGTGCGGGGGACGAATTTACGTGATATTAAACTTTTAATATCACGTAAATTCGTGAGACCAAGGCACACCACAACAAAGAGCTCAAAACAACTATAATAACAAGAGTAACAATAATATGACAACAGCACAATGTTGACTGACTAATCCTGGAAGGACATAAATGCGGTATTTTGAGGTAAGCCTGACCTCAGAATTTAAGCACTGCAAAATAAGAGAACAATATTAAAAGTAGTATCCTCTAAGAGAGAGGATTGCAGGAAGTAAATGTGTACAATTTATTTGAGGATCTTAGCGTTCTCATGCCACAGCCACACACATCCAGTTTTGTAGGCAACCAGAAAAAAAATGACAAAGGGAGAGTAATACAAATGCAAAAACATGCAAATGCACAAACAAATGTTAATTTTGGATATGGCAGCACATCCACAGTAATCAGTATAATTAATCAGATTATACAAAACACAGAAAGGAAGACGGTAAGAGAGAAAGAGGTTTTGATGAGCACTTTTATGCAAAGTTCTTTTCAAACAACAATCAAGAAAATGAACTTAATGTTCATCCATTTGAGAAAACATGCACAAATAGAAAACTCTAATCCTTTATTTCATCTTTTCATAAGAAGACATCTAAATTAATAAATACATTTATTACGATCACTGAATAAACACAGATCTTGGACTATTATCTGTGTCCCAAATTCCACTAGACTGTAATATGAGAGGCAACAACAGTGAACTTTTTTTTAATTTTTTTTTTTTGTGACTTTTTAAAGTGTATTTCATTTTTTTTTTTTTTTTTTTAGTTATCAAGTGCAAGACAGAGCACTTCACTTATACCCCAAGTGTTATACTGGTATTATACTTTAAAGTGTATATTCATATACACTTTATGATTTTCCATACACACACCGGGGCAGAGAGGTGCATTTTCCACTTGATAGTCCTCTAATGCCCAAACAAACAAATAAACTCAGGAAAGTCATTTTTCTGCATTATTCTGTGATTTTCAGAAAACCTATGATAAAGTGTCTGCTGCCTGAAGCCATTATATCAATAATGATCAGTTGTGTACAAAACTGCAGATTAAAGAAAGAGGCCTCTTTAGTTTTATGGTAATTCCAGCCAAATGTTGGTAATTAACTTTTCTCTTTACATCAATCTGAACATGTATAGAAGAATTTTTCTTTGGAATTAATGAATTACTTGAGCCTTTGGAGCCACAGCCAAATGTTGGCACATATCAAAGATGCTACTGCAGTCTGTATTGCTTGAGATGCTATTGATTCAAGACATTCTGCTGATATAAAGAAGAAAATAGACATTCCTGAACATAAACCAGTGCAGACACAGCACAGTCTTAGTGTTTCTACCCTAATTAATTTGTGTGTGTCTCTCTCTCTCTCTCTCTCTCTCTCAAATGATGGCAGTGTAGGAACTTGAGTGCCCTCAATTAACCGTATTTTTAAAAAATCATTCACAAGCAGTGTTTCAAAATGGAACTATAAATGAATTGCTGCAAGATGTGCATTAGACAAAATATACTGGGGGAATATGAAATATAAAATTTATATATAATTTTTTTTTATATATATATCTTTATATCTTTATTATTTGTTTAGAGATTTTGAACTGCTCTAAAGTCATATTGAAGAGTTTTCTTTTTGTAGTATATATAAATATAGCACATGATTAATCTTTGCAGACTGATCTGCTAAATCACTGTTGCATTTAAGTTGCAAAAATTGTCATTCCCACACTCCATAAACAGTATACAGGATTACAACTGTGCTACAATTAAGTCAGATAGTTCTGAAACCGCTTTTACACTTATGAAATGATTATAAAAAGCTGCTACTTCAAAAGACCTAATGCTACTAAAACCAATCATAAAACCAGAGGCACTTCCAACCTCTGCTATAGCAGCCAAACCAAGATAAGCATGTGCGTTTCACAGACATACGCCACGTTTCACAGACACACACCACATAAATACACTCATTGCTTGCCAAGACAGAGATCATAGTGAGTACAAAAAAAAACAAACATATTTTTATTTGAAAGACATCTGTTTAAAAAATGTTTTACAAAAGTGTCAGAAGCTGACAAGTGGAAGTGGAAAAAAAACTGAAATGGTGATATTAAAGAGGGGATTATGTCTCTTGCTGATGGAGCAAGAGAGAGAGAGAGCATGAGTGAAAGAGAGGGAGGGAAAGCAGTCATTTTAATAGCCTGCACACCACTAAAAAACAGTTAAGGATTTAGACATCATGGTCAATACATCTGCTTCAAATGAAATTTTTTTTTTTTTTTTACCATGCAGTATCATAGGGATCAGACACATTGAGGAAAAAACAGATTAAATAATCTCATTCTAAACACAAATTATTTGGCATAAATGGGACCTGATTAGTCATTTTTATTCTGGAGTGCAGCCATGCTACAACTTATCTGCTACAACCAGTTTATTTATAGATCACCCATATTCTTGACTAACTTCATCCCATAATCGCACGGCTCACTGTTTATCCTCGAAGATTTCGGTGAACTAATCTACACAACATATTTCTTTGTGTTTAAACTGGTTCCCTTTCGTGGAACTTCGAACTGCGTCCTCTAGGGGTCGCTATGGGGAACGCCTCGTCGTGACCCGTGTCTGAAGCCTACATTGAAAAAACACCAACTTGTTTGGCCGGCGACAGCCATGACGTCACTACCGTCGCGACTAGTACAAAATAGGCGCCGGTAGCGCACATCATTCTCTTCTTCGTCTTCACTGACCGGTCTGTTTGAAGCGTGCATTCCAAAAAGCAAAGTAAGAGCTTTTCTTTCCTACTATGGCGAGCACTAGCGAAGCGTTTAGAAAGTGTGTACATCCGTGTCAGCGGTTCCTGACACCCGATGATTCACACGATCTATGCGTTGTTTGTTTGGGCGAGGAGCACGCACACGATGTCCTCGAGGGGGCAATCTGTGTGCACTGTGAGAGCTTTTCTCTGAAGAAGCTCCGCTCTCGTTTGTCTCTCTTCTCGAGGGGAGAGGGAAAACCATCGGTTTCCCGCGGTTCAGGCCCCGCCGCTGCTGAGGCACGGACCTATTTTGTACTAGTCGCGACGGTAGTGACGTCATGGCTGTCGCCGGCCAAACAAGTTGGTGTTTTTTCAATGTAGGCTTCAGACACGGGTCACGACGAGGCGTTCCCCATAGCGACCCCTAGAGGACGCAGTGTCTCGTTCCCCTCAGGGAACCATGGTTACATAAGTAACCCGAGACGATTTTCTCCACTCTATTCCCACTGGCAAGAAAAACACCATCACTATCTTTTGCAGATTTTCCTGAGTGCCTGCCAAGAATTTGTGAGCAAATGGCCATGTAGTTTAGTATAAAATGCCATATATTGTGTGTGTAATCAGATATTGTAAGTGGAATGTAATTTTGAGCAGTGGACACAGAACACCAATCAGTCTGATTAGTCTTCTTATGGACATTTCAGTGCTTCAGGATGGTGATTAGAAAGTTCACTTGGAGTGATTGATTGTTAAAAAGGCAAAAAGCAGTCTTTAACTCTCCAATTGATGAGTGGCAGAGAGAAAAACAGAACACCTGATTATTTATTTGCTGCGCAAGAACATCAGTATATAGTTTAGGAAAGTTTTGTTAGTGACGGAACACTTGTGATACTAATTAAATATGATCAGAAAATTATTGGTTAAAACAGGCAAGCTGGCATAGTTAATTACGAGAAGAAGCCAATCAGAGGTTGCAGGAAGAGGCCCACAGTTCCCAGCACACACACCAGCACAAAGACCCAAAGGAAGATGCGGTCAATCACCATGGCAACATATTTCCAATCATCCTCCACCTAAGAGAGAAAGGGCACACAATAAAACAGAGAAAAAGAGGAGAGATGGAAAGTTAATAAATGAAAGAAAAGAGAGTTTAGAGGTAACAGGGAAAGAAAATGAGAAATAGAAGGAAATTTTTTTACACGAGAAAGCAAGGTAAATGGAGGAGAAAATGGCAACGAGACCATGAGAATGAGTGAAAAGCAGGTCTGCTGACTGTCCAGAATGCTTTATTCACACTACATGGAGATAAGCTTAATTAGATTGTGCTACTATAAGCGGAGCTACGCGAAACATTTTCCCTCCACATATTTAGGCACTGGGTGCATTACAATGCTAATGTGATTCAGTAGTGAGGCTCTGAGCCAAGAGTGAAGATGAAGGATGAAGTGGTGAGACTTTCCATATCAAAGTGTGATGTCTCCACTGAGGGATCTAAAGCACTTATTGTCAGTGAAGCACTCAGTAAACATTTCCACTGAGAGCAGCTGAGTCATTTCCATAAGCTTATGCTAGATGTCTGTGATGTATAACCTGTCCTTGTGAGGGCATTACAATCAAAGCATGACATTATGTTGGAATTTGAGTCATATTCATTATCCAATGGGCAATGCGGTTGTTTATTATGAAGACATTATTATGTGTGAATGGACAAGCGGATGGAACAATGGCTGACAGATTGAGTGCATGCCTTGTCATGTGAGTAAAGGTACAGTTAAGCAAATAATTACTTTTCCCAGAGGGAAACAAGGTACAACACATTGACTATTGGAAATCAGACCAGAAATGCATGCCTGAAAAGCCATTAACACACAACGATGCCAGGTAGCTACATCCACCAGGCAGGAATACAAATACTGCTGTGTACGTCATTCCTATCGTTCAAGGAGGCGCTTCACGGTAGCTAAGGTAGAGAGGGACTGTGATGTGTTGAACATTGTTCCCCTGCTTCTGGGACAGTTGTTATGTATTCATAGTTATATATAGTTGCTCTGCTCTGTGCAACACATTGACTACAGGACCAATGCTTACGCCCAATGAATCTAGCAAATATAGAACAGGAATTAATACGACAGCTCAGAAACAGCCATCCCACGAGTTGAATGACTGTGCACTCCCTCAGGCTGTTACATGCCAAGAGCCTCCACAATTCAGTGAGAGAGACGTTTCTTAGGCTGCAATGTACAATGAGCGGGATTGGCAAAACAGACAAAGAATTGATCAAACAATCTGAAAGGTCCTAGACATATAGTTGAATAGTTAGTCTGATGCACCTCACATCTCTCAAAGGAACCCCACAGATTTCCTTATGACATGCTGAAAGTTCTGCTAGACTTTCAGATGTTAAAAAAAGAATGGAAAATAAAAACTTTTTGTAGAGAAGGCTTTACCATTATGAACTGTAGAAACAACACTTAGCCCACAACACTGACCTCAAAAGCCCGCAGCTCTGGTCAGGGATGCATAATTTCCCTTTTGGTTGGCTGAGCAGATCTGTACGCAAATAGGAAACACCAAGGTTGTTCTACTAGAAGTTTGAGGATGTCAGCATACCATGTTTTTGACGGTACAAAAATAAATGCTTAAATGAATAGCCTTGGGCCACTGATGCATGGACGCATCTTTTCCTAGAGAAGCACACTGATCTGTTTTGGTATAAAAACATAGGACACCTCACATTTCCACACAATTCTAAGAGACCTATACTGACATAGGAGATCTGTGTTCACCTTTGAAGATGCCATTTCCTGACACAAGGTCCTCCCCTGGAAAGGAGGTCCGCCCCTGCTTGGCGCAGAGGTCCCATTTAGCTTATGTAAGACACAGTTATATTGTCTGTTCTGATCAGAACATGCTGACCTTTATAATGGGAGACAAAGACCACCAGTAATTCTAGGAAGTGTAGCTTGTGTAACTAGTCACACCCCTCTAGGAGACATTACCTGGTTCCACATTCTGGTGCCTTTTGTCACTATTTGGCAAAACAGAACCCTGCGGAACTCCCTGTGTAAAAAGGGATCCTTCTATGGGCCTAGAGATGTCACTCCCACCATCCTGTGAATAGGATATACACAGATGGCTGGAAAAAACTGAGGACTGAAAAGCTTACACCAACATGAAGCCTAATTTGACTTCTGCTATGATAGAAGCCATCATCCCAAGCAGACACACAAGTGCAGTGTGTTGCCCAGCTGACACTAATGTGACTAATCTTTGCTGGGATGGAAAAGCTCTGCATGTGGATCCAAATTCCATGTCAAGGAATAATAATTTTGGCAGTGTGTTTATCCAGAGAGCACAATTCCTTATAATCAATGTGTTGTACTGAGTGGATTGACTGAATGGGAACCACTTTACCTCTTTGGCTTTGTTGCGGCTCCTCATGTTCTCAGCAATGTACTTCACACTCTCAATAGCCTGTTTGATCTCCGGTGACACCACAGAGAAAGCCACAACTGTATTAATAGCCTGTGGACTCAACTGACGACTCACTTTCCCACAATCCCCCTCAGTTGCCTCTTTCATTGGGTGACATGGGCATCCGCCTTTCTTTCCTTCTAATGCTGTTTTCCCTTCTCCAAATTCCAAAGAGTTCATTGCTCCCTGCTGAGATCCACTGTTTTTCCTCTTCTTTCCCTCTCCTCCTCGTCCTGCTCCAGTCCCGGACGAGCCCCCAATTTCTAGTCCTCCTTTTCCAGAAGACTCTGATAGATCGAGAGGCCGGCGCATGAGCATAACGCGGGGTAAAGCTCGGAGGAAGACGGTACGGACCCAGCTAGGCATAGTGTGGGTCATAGGGGTGCGATAGTGCACATTCAGTACAAAGACGGTGATGACAATGGAGAGGGTGACGAAAATCATTGTAAAAAGAAGATACTCGCCTATCAGAGGGATCACGAGTGAGGTGGACGGGATGGTTTCCGTAATGACAAGAAGGAACACAGTGAGAGAGAGGAGTACAGAGATGCACAATGTCACTTTCTCACCACAGTCTGATGGAAGGTAGAAGACGAGTACTGTCAGAAAGGAGATGAGGAGGCAAGGGATAATAAGGTTGATAGTGTAAAAGAGGGGCAGTCGTCGTATGTAAAAACTGTAGGTTATGTCTGGGTAGATCTCTTCACAGCAGTTGTACTTAATGTCATGTTTATAACCGGGTGCATCAATGATCTCCCACTCTCCACTCTCCCAGAAGTCTTTAAGGTTTACCTTTGAGCCAATAAGTACCAGGTCAATCTTGGCCTTGTCATAGGTCCAGGAACCAAACTTCATAGAGCAATTCTGATAGTCAAAGGGGAAGTAAGTGATGTCCATAGGGCAGGATGATTTGAAGATTGCAGGAGGGACCCAAGTGATGGTTCCATCATATTTCAAAAGAGCTTTGGTTTTATCCTCCACCAAGAAGTCCCCAACAGCACTGTGTCAGAAAAAGAGCATTTGAATGTTATGACTGCTAATGCATTACTATTTTATTTTCTCAGACTGCTAGCTCTGATCATGTTCGTTTGGCTCAAAATAAAAAAGGACCTGGAAATATCCTCAAAATTACTATAAACTTAAATTCATAGAAGTTGAAAGTTAGGTTACAAGACTCCACTCACTTGTTGTAAAGTACAATGTCAGGTCTCCAGATTTTATTTGATGGGACTCTGATGAACTCAATTCCATCAAACTCTGCAGGTGACCACTTCAGCTTGTAGTCATTCCATATCTATGATAATAGCGCAAAAAAATTAAATAAAATTATGCTTAAGATTATTAAGATAATTAAGATTAAGACTTACTTTTATGTGTACATGTGTCATCTGTGCCCTGTCACAGCCTTTATTTTTGTATGTTTTTTTTTCTGTATGTTTTTCGTAATTAACTATTTCTCCATCAGCAGTGAAAAAAGAAAGCACATTTTCTGCTTGAGCAGGCATGTTGTTTATTGAGGTTTGTTAACAAATGTGTATACTAAGGTGTAAATGTGTATAGCAGTAGTGTATTTGCAGATCTGTGTATTTGTGCCCATTTCTGTCTCATTTTGTGGTTTGTTGACATATTTGTGAAGAGATATGTTGTTAGGACTGCTGATCTATTGCGTTCAGTGATATCAAGCATCCTGCTATCAGGCATTGTACAGACTGATTGTACAATACTACAGGGCTTAACAAAAGCACACACATTCTCAGAAAAATTCAGCAAATATTCATTCAAATCCAGAACCCTCCCCTACCCCGAACCCAGCTAGGGCAACACACTCAATGAATCACACACACAAATCACTCTCAACTATAAACACAATATGCTGATTTAAGCAATAAGTTCAGCAGTAATGCTGGAGCATGTTGTACTCATTATTGTAGCACTGAAAACATGTACAGTATCAAAGTAATATCTATCTAAGCAGACAGTCGCAAAGAATAATAAAGCACAAAAATATTCTCAGTATGAAATAAGAACATAGCACTTCAGACATATAAAGCCAAGTTCATTTCCTGCATGTATCTTCATGCTTGGAGGATGAAAAATAGGTTTGCTAAATAAATAAGTTCACTAAATAACTAACAAAACAATCTTTGCTGACTATGAAATAACAGTAGTTTATTATTATTCTGCTGGTTATTAAAAAAAGCAAAATGTTTGATCTAGTTAGACTAGACTCTTTTTGCACATATATTACCATCTTTTTAACCTCTTTCTTTCCATTCGTTTTTGGAGATAACTACTGTGCTACCTTTACGTTTTCTATTATTTACATAACTTTTCTTTTTCATGGTGTCCTGTTTCCACCTACACATCTGCTCCATGTATATATATACTGTATTGTTCTTCCCCTGCATTACTCAACCCCATCCTTTGTATGTTTATGCGATACACATTTTCTTGTTACATTCTTACTGAGTGGTACAAGACACAAAGAAGATTAGATCTTTGTGTTAACACAAACATGTGCACAAGGCCTACATGCTGCACACAAAAATCACTTACATGTCTCAGCCAAAGATTTGTTTCCATGATCTGATTGACTTCGTCCTAGAGAGAGTAAGACACAGGCAGGGGCAAAGACAGAAACAATCAGAAAGAAAGACAGCCATTCTCTATTATTTATAATGGAACATGTTCTGGCAATAAAATCAATACAGTTCTTGTCTAATGTGAAAGAGAGGTCTGACAAGAAAAGGGGTTTGGAGGTACTTTGGAGTACTTTCATATACTAGCTTCAATTCATTCATCACAGTACCCTCAACAGTACTAATAGGTCCTGCATATTCACAAGAAAAATCTGAAAAAAAAAATGCCTGTTGAGCAAATTTTCCTTAAAGGGATCATATGATGCGATTTTAATTTTTCCTTTCTCTTTGGAGTGTTACAAGCTCTTGGTGCATAAAGAAGATCTGTAAAGTTGCAAAGACTAAAGTCTCAAATCCAAAGAGATATTCTTTATAAAAGTTAAGAGTCAACCACGCCTACCTAAAACGGCTCGTTCTAACACGCCCCCACATACCTACGTCACGATCTGGGAAGATTTGCATAACACCGCCCAAATGTGCACGCAAAGAAAGAAAGCGTGGTTTCAGGAACAGCAGTAGTGTTAATGCAGCCATGTCAGGGAGACGCTGTGTGTATCAGTGCGAAAGCAAAAGCACTTTATTTGGCCTTCCCGGAAGTAGATGCAATTAGGAATCATTGGTTAAGATTTATTTACAACAGAACAGCACAACCCAGATGTTCGAATTTGTGCAA
>NW_015647958.1:553989-568705 GCF_001515625.1 Sinocyclocheilus rhinocerous
TTTTCAGGCCGATGAGCTTTGTAAAAATCGACGCGTTTCAGAAAGGCGGAGCATAGAGGAGAAACAATAATGTACAGTATATGGAAAATAATGTGTTTTTTTAACTTTAAACCGCATAAACACATTTCATTACACCAAATACACAAAATAATGTTATTTTTAGCAACATCATATGACCCCTTTAATCCTGTGAGTGAGTGAGTGAGTATAATCTCTAATCAAGGATTGTGTTCTCTAGAGTGGTTGGTTATGGCTTGTTAATCTCTCAGGTGTCTGTCTCTGTGAAGCAAGAAAAAAGGTGTGCTGATAATCTTGGCCGCTTTCCCTGGTGAAGTGGAAATTTAATCCAGGAGTTTTAAGAGGAGTGCTGATTTGTATGACGCCGGGGAAAGCACAGAGTCTGCACTACTTCCTGTAACAGTGGGGCACAAAGGCTTTTAACTCAATTGCTCTCTCTGACCACAGTAAATGAAACAAAAAGCCCTCACAATAACTGAAAACAGCACAGAATTCCACTCACAGAAAGCCACCTGCAGAGCAAATCTCCTTTTTTTCCATTTTAGAAAAAATAAAAAAGACCTCATACACTGTTATTTTTATAAAGAGGTCAAAAGTGCTTGTGTGCTTGAATTTGTTTGAGCATAAATTTGTACACTTTAACTAATGTGGACTAGAATTCTCTAGTGTCTAACTGTTGTCTCAGCTTTGCTTGATTCTTTTCACAAGCATAAAATAATACGATGATTCGTAAGAGTCCATTCTTTAGAAAAATTCACGAAGATGCACAAATAATAAAAGTCTGGCCATTACTGATAAGTTTATATTATGTCAGACAATAGTCAATATTAATTATCCACATTTGTTTTCTAAATAAATGTTATAAAAAAAATAATAAAAAACAATAATCCTAAACAATCCATTGTTTTAAACGCTACAAGTGAATTTAGGCATCACAACATTATAATGTACAGTACAATATGAAAAATATATATTCATATTGAGATTTGCTAAATATTAGATTTAACATTGTCATTCAATTGGTTTTAAATATTTAAATGAATGTTAGATTATGGAACATGAAATCTAAATGTAAAAATAGGAAATAAAATGTGAACAAAATGAACAATATTCAGTATTTTTATTACAAATATATAAAAAAAATTATAATAATGGCTAATACTTCAAAAACACTAATATTGGTTAATAATGTAATATATTGTGTAACCCTTGTAATACTAATAGCAATTCAGGTCAAGAAACAATTTTACTGGCTTAAATCTCATCTCAAACCCAATGTTTGGACAAGACGCAGGTTAAGTATTTTGAGGCAGTGGACACTGGTTTTCTTACCACTTTAACAAGCTGTGAGATGGAGACCTCAAACTCCACTGTGACGGGGTCAGACACATTTTCCACTGGCCGAATGAACTGATTATACCTCCTGAATAAACGACGAAACAGCCTGTCTTCTCCTTTAGATGAGAAACAATCTGCACAAACATGCACATACAGAGATAAACACACACAAGCACACAAACACACAGGAATAGAAATGTACTTTAGTATGCAGTGCACTGGGTGGGACCCAGGGATAGACTTCATTCATAATACAGTGGGTGGTGAAATAGGAACTACAGAGAACGAGACACGTGCAATAAAACATTCAGTATCAGGAGTGCTATACATCAGACCGATAGACTCAGACTCAACAGTAGTTGAGTGTTTTCCGGTGCTCTATCCATTGACAAATCTGCCAGTCGTCCAACAACAGCTGTTGGCTTCAGTCAGATCTCAAAATAGTCAAATAATTTTATACCTGTATATGCCGAAGAGCCTCAATTTCAAACAATCAGCATTATGTGGTCAACTATATTAATGCATTTAAAGGGATAGATCACCCACAAATGAAAATTCTGTCATTAATTACTCACCCTCATGTCGTTCCAAACCCGTAAAACCTCCGTTCATCTTCGGAACACAAATTAAGATATTTTTGATGGATTCTGAGAGCTCTCTGACCCACCCATAGACAGCAAGGATCCTTACACAATCAAGGTCCAAAAACGTAGCAAGGAGATCGGTAAAATAATCCATGTGACATCAGGGGTTCAACCGCAATATTACGAAACTACGAGAATACTGTGCACTACCCTGGCACGATTTTGGAGAGTATCCACTGAATGTAAACAGCGTATGCTGTTCTGTGTCAGCTGCGCCAGGGTGCAATATGCGCGTGCGGAGGAGACGAATTGTTGAATAAAGTCTTTTTTTTTCTCTTTTGCGCACAAAAAGTATTCTCGTAGCTTCGTAAAATTACGGTTGAACCCCTGATGTCACATGGATTATTTTACAGATCTCCTTGCTACGTTTCTGGACCTTGATCGTGTAAGGACCCTTGCTGTCTATGGGAGGGTCAGAGAGTTGTCAGAATGCATCAAAAATATCTTAATTTGTGTTACAAAGATGAACGGAGGTCTTGCGGGTTTGAAACGACATGAGGGTGAGTAATTAATTACAGAATTGTAATTTTTGGGTGAACTAACCCTTTAATAAAGCAAAATTGTGTTGTTTCTGTCAGGACCACTATCGTCAAAGATGATTGACAATTAGCATACAGTTTGGATTGGCGGTATGGTTCCATTCTGGGCAAGAACTCCCTGCGCATCCATGCAGCCTAGCATGGATGAGAGCAGGGAGAGCAGCGATAACCCCCCCAGGGTAAACAGAACAGAACCAACATAAATGTATGCAGATATCGTTAAAGTTCAATAATGTTATGTACACATTTTAGAATTAGTCTGATTCAAAGGAGAATCAGAAGGCTGAATCCTGACTGACAGAGGAGGAGTTGGGGATGGAGGAGGGTAATTAGCTATTGGGCAATGCGAAAACTGCTGATACTACTGCGGGACCTTATATATGAATGCTTAGATGGGTGTCGTATTCCCATAGGTTAATGGGGATCAGCTCAGAGTCAGCTGATGCGAGCTTGACTAACGTGACCTGCCAGAACTAACGCTACGCTTGATTTTTGTGGCTATGCCCACACTCTGTTTCTTGTTTTATATTTTGAATGTTTTTGTAAATATGTGAGTGTGTGCATTCTGTTGCTTTTAGCACATTCCTCAGGGTCAGAGCCAATGTCCTAGCAGACACTCTAAGTGCACCAAACATAGCTCTCAAGGTTAGAGGTCATCATCAACTATTACCAAAGAGACCAGGTGTAGTCAAGTGGAAAATGGAATAACTTTAAAATAATGCACTCTGATGGAGCTAGACAAGTCTGAAGGAATGCTAAAGAACACGGGAGAAGTCAAGAACAGGTTAGGGTCGAACTTTTACTTGAAACGGGATATAAAATTTCACTGCGTAGGACTACTTAGTTTGTAACTTCGAACTTAACTTGTTTGCACCAATTTATCCTAAGGCAAATCTAATAGGATACTGGTCAAACATGCAATCACATATGACATTTAATTTTACTGATTCAAAAAGTATAAACAGAATCATCATAAACATAGTTTGCTCACCAATGGATCATCTGCAGTGAATGCGTGACATCAGAATGAGAGTCCTAACAGCTGATAAAAACATCACAATAGTCTACAAGTAATCCACACAACTCCAGTCCATCAATTAATGCCTTGTAAAGTGTGTAGCGAATCAGCTCAAAGGGGAAATATGAATAATTAATCATAACTAGTTATAATTAATTATAAATATTTAGATCCGCTGTAAGTATTTACTTGACCTCTCAGGGTCAACTGTCTGTCAATTCTAAGAACGTTAATTTCCTGGTTAAGGGACATATGAAAATCTGTGTTTGTAAGAAACAAATCCATTATTAAAGCATTTTAACTTTAAACTGTCACTTCTGGCCAAATACATAATAATTACGTAAATAAATACATAATAATTAATAATAATGCTTCCTTCAGGTGAAAAAGTCAATCGCCTGTTGTGCTTTCACATCAAAATCCACCATCATATCTGTTTAGAATGGTGCTTGATCTGTGCATATTTCTCTCCTGATTCAGACAAGACGTAATTGAACTCGGGTTGCAGTGAGCGCAGTTGTGCTGTATATGTCGGCGTACTAACCACAAAGCTATCGGCGCCAACTTGTGATGTTTTTATCAGCTGTTTGAACTCTCATTTTGATGGCTCCCATTCACTGCAGCAGATCCACAGGTGAGTAAGTGATATAATGCTAAATTTCTTCAAATCTGTTCCAATGAACAAAGTAAACTTTATCTTGGTTGGCATAAACGTTCAGCAATTTTGGGTAAACTGTTCCTTTAAGATTTAAGTTAAGAATTTTAAGTCTTATGGTTTACCGTAGTTGTCATGTAAAAAACACAAGATGTGTGGAGACAGTATACTGAATTGTATTATATGTGGTTTCAAGACATAATGTAATTATAATCAGTGACATTATGCCCTCTATAAGCTTTGGTGATATATCTGCTCCATAAATTGACTTCAGCTGCATTTTGTAAACAATCCTTTGCAGTTATGACCTCTGTAAACTTCTAGCAAAAATAGAATAGGACTGAATGCAGTGAGTCTTTTAGAAAATCAGTTGCCGTGAATTTAAAAACCCAGACACATTCATGTACACTGAGAGTTCAGTGCTGCTGTCTTACGCATGTATGGCTCTTACGTTCCTCTTCTATTACTTCAACTAGTTAACTCTCCAGTGGCCCCCTCTGTTAATGGGTTTAGCCAAGGATAGCAAGGCCCTGCTTCCATTAATTAAACAGACTTAACCCTCATTCAAATACATAAGATACAAAGTGGAGAGTTGAAGTTTAGAGTTAGTTTTTCTGAACCCCATCAAGCTTAAGATAACCCTTTTAAATTAAAGTAGAACAGTGTCCACATGGACCATAAAGTCTCTTAAAGTTGAACTTTTAAATTAAAGTAGAACAGTGTCCACATGGACCATAAAGTCTCTTAAAGTTGAACTTTTAAACAGACCCTGGTGGGAAACTTAAAAGGATAGTCCACCATAAATGAAATGATTTTTGATTTACTTACCCTCATGTTGTTCCAAACCTTGACTTTTTTCTTCTGAAGAACACAAAATAGAAGATATTTTGAAAAATGTTGATAACCAAGTTTACTGCCATTGACTTCCAATGTATGGTCAAAATAAATATCGTTCAAATATACACATGAGGGTATATAATGACATGAGGGTGAGTAAACTTTTGGGTGCACAATCTCTTTAAGGAATGTTTTTAACTATACATTATTGTCCAGTGAGTTTGGTGAGTTTGGAAGTTCCCTTTCAGTCAGTCATGTTCAACATAACGTCTCCGTTCCCGAACAAAATTATATACGTAACCGAGATGATTCTGAGCATTTACTAAAACTTGCAAAGCAGGAAAATATTTGCCAATTGATAACATGTTGTATTAACACTCACAGTCAAAAACAAAAATAAAACAGAATGAATCCATATTTTAGGTCCAAGATACTACTCACAAAATCTGTCAATTACATCGTATTTATTCATTTCAGAGCCCAATTCACATAAAAACATAAGAATGGAGCAGAGAAGACATTATCATAATTGCAAGAGAGCTGTCAGTGGCCACAATGAGGATGGAGGCTGATCAAAAATAGCAGCGGTACTTACGTTAAAATTACAGTTCATAACAGTTAAACCCAACACATTTGATTAGGTCCACTGGATTCAGCACTGAAGCCCATTAAAATTGCAATTACATCCAAAAAAAGGTACGAGTCACTGTGGAATTTTTGGTCATTACATTTACTAAAGAGCAGGTCATTCAGTACATTTTGTAATCCTTCCATATCTCACAACTTGTGCATGTTTCAATAGCATCTTTATTTAAAATTTCAGTGGCAAAAATAGTTAGTTATTTATAACTGGATTTGGTTTATTTTAAAGTGTCCTTACAGTGTAATTATACATTTTAGAACTGAGTAATATTAATTAACTACATGTACTTACTATATGGTTAGGGTTAGAATCAGGGTTTGGCTTAGGGTTACTTGCATGTAATTATGCATAATTTATTGTTATTATAATAGTAAGTAAACGTAACATGTGGACACCTTAAAATAAATTTACCCTGGATTTTTCTTGCATTAAACATTTTGGTTTATTTAAAATTACTCTTCTAAAGCAAGTTTAGAACAAATACATTAATCTCAAGATATCTTAAAAATGCTATATATATTTTAACAATACTACCCGACCTTGCAAGTACAATAACATATTATCCAAAATACATGAATGTTTCCAGAAACTGGTTTGCTGAAGATCAGAGAAACACACAAGCAAAAGCAATGATTATGAAGAATGTTCAATCGGTTGGAAAGACTAAAGAGTCATCTGTGACAATATAAAGCCATGCGTGTAAGTCACTCGTGAACTGCTGCTGAGCCCATATGCCCTCATTTAGAAGTAATGAGAGAGAGAGCTCTTCCTCTCAAAGTGAGCAGGACACTAAGTGTGTTTCTCTGTCAGTGGAGGAAAAGCATTACAGATAGAATCAGACAGGTGAGCTGTTCTTGTTGTCCAGAGACTTGAGCCTGCAGCAACACACACTCCTGTTCCCCACAGAAGACTGTGTGCTTCTGTCTGTGCATGTGGTGCGTATGTGTGTGTGCGCACGCTATCTGGAACAAAGAGTATGGGCGACGTGTATCTATGTGAGTTTGTGACTAATTCCGAACGCAGGAAGAATGACACTAAGCCACCTGGACATCTTCATATTTTCAGCACTGTCATCCATTCTTTAAGAGGTAAGCTTCTCTAATAGTCTCGAGGCAAACTTAGGGCAATCATAATTTCTTCTTCTCTCAGTTCACCCTACATATGAATTGGAGCATTACCTCATATTACACTGAAACATATCAAATTGTGCAACTGCAGGGTCCTGGGGCTCTAAGACCATTGACATCATCTATATAAACCAGCCTCAGGAAGGCAGAAGAAATAGAGGTGGCAAAGCTTGGATGAAAAAGAAAGAAAACGAATTGGAAACAATTCAAAATGTCTTTACACCCATTCTTGAGGTGAGGAGAATCATTTTTGCCTTTCTTTTGTTTACTTTCTCTAGCTTTCTTTCTTTTTCTCTTTTGGAGCAGAGGGGTTTACCTCCCATAACCGTTCTCCCTGCTGGAACTTCGTTGATTTCTCTCCACAGCACCAAAACACAGATGTGAAGCTATAGAAAAAGAGCGCTTGGGTGGATAAAAGAACAATCCTCCCCAGAGGATGTTCCTCCCCAGAAAGTGACCTATATTCTAATTAAAGTATTAGTGTGTTTATTAATGAGCTTTCTCAAACTTGATTTTTCATAAATACCTTGAGATGATTTTGATTGTGTTTATATGATCCTTAAATAGTGTGGGGTATCATGATAAAGTCACACACAGACTTAAACATTCAGCACGTGAATCACAACAATGGTAACAATTCAATTTCATTTATTTTCATTAATTGTAACAATAACCATTTTATTTGCTCTTTTTGTTGTGCTACTACTGACACAAGACAGCAAATAAAATTGTCAAATAAAATCAACAACTGTAAAACAAAGCAACTGCATAATTTATTCATACCGCAATGCACTCTGGGAGTCAGTGAGTAGCTATACTAAGTCACGAGTAAACCTAAATGAAAGGATCAAGTACCCCCTACAGTTCTTTTTTAGTTACTAGAACTCTCGTGTAAGTAAACTATACTAACTAAGCATTTGTCAGTACAACATACTATTCCTATTTCACTTTACTTAGTTTTTTCAAGGCAATCGGTTTGCATGCTTTTTTTAAGTAAGCCCAACTAATTCGATTTTACAGTGTATCATGCATTGTAACACCTGGTGTGAACATGTCAATAAAATGCAAAAAAACTACAATAAATATTTTTTACTTACTATAAGTGTTCTTTTTGCAGAAAGTGACAAATACAATGAAAATAACACTTTCAAAGATACTTTCATATTTGTTTATTATATTTTATAGTTCATATTTGTTATTTTTTTTATGACAACAGTAATATGGACGACAAAAGAGGTACCAAGTAAAAAACAGGCCGATATTCTAGGGGTACGACCAGGGTGCCTGGAACCCTAGAAAATATGTATGTAAATGTAAATTAATAAAATTGTATAATTTTGGGGGCATTTTTATTATGAATATTAATTTTTCTAGTTAGAAAAAATTTGAAAACAAGAAAAAAAAAGGATCACGTAAAAATGGTGAATAAAAGATATTTAAAAAAATCCTTAACCCTTATTCAGTAAATCACAAACAAAGGGAAAAATCTTGGAGCATTTGAATACTGTGGACAATGGGGGGACTCTGAGTCAAAATTGTTGAGAATCACTGAATTAAAAGGTATTTGTTAATTGGGCATTTTAAAGGGAATTCCCATTTGGTTGTACTACATTTAACATAAAACAATTGTGCAAAGTTCGCAAAAACATTTTAAAAATATAGTATGCTCAATTATAAAATTTAGTGTGTGATAGAAATGCTCATTCAGTCTTTCTTTAGTCATTTAGTACATTATTTTACACGATCAAAACTAAAAACGTTCATATTTTTCGCTTACCTACAAAAAGCCATTGCCTTACTTTGTGAAACTACATGCATAATGTGTCTCAAAACACATCTTTTTGGCAGCTGCATCAAAAGGATTACAGTGGGTACGGAAAGTATTCAGACCCCCTTAAATTTTTCACTCTTTGTTATATTGCAGCCATTTGCTAAAATCATTTAAGTTAATTTTTTTTCCTCATCATCTAACCCTACAAAACCTGAATTTTATTGATCTTGTGATCTTGTCTAACTCTGCAGCAGGTGATAAAAGAAATAATATAATAAAATAAAAATAATTAAAACAAAAATAAGCTGTCCATCCTCGCTGATGACAATCAATAGACAATTTAATGATGATTCCACTGCAAATCAATGGTACACAAATTATTGCAAATTATATGAGTAAACCTCTCCCCTGCTCTAACTATAGTGCTTATCAAACCTATATATTTGTGCGTATCTCCTGAGAAACCTTTCTTAGACCCTCTGGTGTCTTTCTCCAAACATCTCTCTCTGTTTCTTCCCTGCTCCTTACTTCATGCGGTGGCCTTGTGATCAGTCCAGCATGGAGAGAATGCTTGCAGCGAGAATGACATACAGCTGGAGTTGAACACAAGTTCATCCTCAGACAGCTCCTCTTTTCCAGGCTCAGAACAGCATAAGGAATTTAGCAATGTGAAAACTCAACAGGATGAAAACGGTGAGTTTCCTTTGAGTGTTTGCCTGCTTCTAAGTTTATCTCCAAAATGTATGACTCACTCTTGAGTGACAAATTGCATGGCAGTGACAAAAAAGTGAAGCCTCGTTTCTTATTTAGATGCAGATTTACCAGCTAAACCATACAAGAAGAGAACGAATTTATAGCAGATACTTAATTCAGTGACAAGTTAACACCACCAAACGTGGACTTGTTGCTAATTTTACGTAAACAGCTTTCTCAGAGTCGAGAAGGCTGTAAATATTTCTACGCTGTGACGCACAAGCGGGTGTTGACGATAGTGGAAAACGAAGTGATTAACACGCATTTCATTACAACAATGCCACTGGGCTCATTCGGTTTCATTCTGCCGATAAAAGGCTTTAAAGTGATTAAACAAAATTGTGCTATAGCTGTTGTCTGAAATAGCCTTCGGATTCCCCGCAGTTATAGTGTCTCCCGAGCGAGACGAATATGCACCCGAAACTCTGCGTTCCGCGCGCACGCCAACAGCGTGAAGAACGGATTTGACTATATTAAAACGTAACGCTTTGGCATAAATCGTTATTAAGATTATTATCAAAGCAAAATAACTCACCTATATACAGATACGAAGTGAATGTCACGGTCACGCAAACAGACTAATTACTCATTTAAATGCACAAACCTAAGACTGTCAACTTGTGTTAGGCTATTTCGCATTAACAGAAACAGAAATTATGAATGATCTATAACCATTTTGTTCAAACCCTTTCTCACTTAGTTTCTTATGTGGAACACCAAAAAGGGGCAGAATATTCGTGACTGACAGCGATCGACTGCCATTCACTTTAGTTGCATCTTTTTGCATATAGTGCAGTAAATAGTGACTGGAGCTGTCGTTCTGCCTAATACATCTTTTTGTTTTCTACAGAAGAAAGTAGGCTAAGTCATACAGGTTTAGAAAAACATGGTGACAGAATTTTCATTTTGTGCGAACTATTCATTTATATTACATGAGAACAGAGAAAATGACCTTAAACAAACTTGGTAGGACAGTAGGCTAGAGCATGATTGTCCATTAGTTCACTACTGACTAGTATGAGCTAATACTTTTTTCCCCACTTGATCTCAGTAGGCTACTATTGAGGTCAATGGGCACAAGAGACGCAGAGCAAGCAATATTTTTTTCAAAGTTTTTGTGTTCATAGAATCCATTAATATCTTGAATACAGTTGAACTTACCTTGCGTTATCAGGACAATTAAAAGAAAAAACAAAGTGACTCTCCCCGCAGAATACATCGAGCGTCACAGGTAGGGAGTCAGTCTCCCTTTCCAAAAGAAAGTAACAAATTCGTGAAAGAGTCGAAAAGGAATAAACTGTAGAAAGGATGTTTGTGGATCCCAGTTGTGTGACTGGAGTTGTGCTTTCCGCGAGCAGAAGAAGCTCGTGAGGTGAATTTGATTTCGTACCCTCCCCCTGGGCGCGAGCATCCTTCCCCGCGCGCGTCTTCAACCAAGTGTCTTTAATGAGCCACACAATTACAGTGTGTTTTATACAGCAATTTAAATAGATAGTTCTTGCAAATATGACAGTTCTGTCATCGTTTACTCAACTTGACGTTTTTCTTGTCCAGCTAGACTGTCTGCAGAACACCAAAGGAGGCATTTTGAAAAATGTCCTCTTTGTTTATTTTCACGCGTATTGCAAATGAATGGTGCGAACGCAAAATCACAATAAAAGTAGGTAATCCATGCATAATCATTGTCTTCTAAAGCCATACGATAGCTTTGTGTGATGAACAGTCCCAAATTCTAATTCATCAACAAATCGTTGAGAGTTTTGTGAAATGGCTCAGTCGATTCATTGATCCGATCCGGCTCAAATTAACTGTTCCTTCAGCTGGTTCATTCAGAAATCACTGTTCTTTCTCGAACAAATCGTTGAGAGTTTTGTGAAATGGCTCAGTCGATTCATTGATCCGATCCGGCTCAAATGAACTGTTCCTTCAGCTGGTTCATTCAGAAATCACTGTTCTTTCTCATCAAGGCACCAAACTTTTCAGTAAATAGAAACTTAAATTTTAGCTATGGTATGGCTCCAGAAGACTTAATTTGGACCATTTTTATAATACTGTACTTTGCGCTCACCATTTAGTATTAATGCTTGGAAAAACTCATCAGTATATTCTTCAATATTTCACCTTCTGTGTTTCACAGAAGAAGAAGAAAAATGTTTTGGAACAGTGTAATGCTGACAGAATAACCTGCAGAGGAATAGTCAATCCAAAAAGCAAAATCTGTGATCATTTATTCACCCTCATGTTGCTCCAAACCTGTATGACTTTCTGTATAGAAGAAACTGTATGAAAATAAAAAAAATTTGAAAAAATGTTGCTAATCAAACCATTTCGGTTACCTTTGATTTTGATTGTATGGTCAAACATTTTTTTTAAGTATAGAAAGTCAATGTTAAGTGAACCATATCTTCTTTTGCGTTCCACAGAAGAAAGTAAGCCATACAGGATGAGTATATGAACTAAGTAAATGATGACAGAATTTTCATTTTTTGGGGGGGACTATCCTTTTACAGTTGTTTACTTCATAATATGCAAATCTAAAATACTCAATTACAGCTGTTTGTGAAGAAACAACAAGTTTTTTCATCTAACGATTGTTAAACATACTCATAGATTGTTGGAATTATCACTGTAACATGTACATAGTAATTTAAAATGTCAATGGAATTACTTACTATTTCTATAAAAACACACTCTCTTCCCTTTCTCCCTTTATCACAATAAAACTCTCATATCACCCTAGGTATCACAGAAAATCAGACAGAAATGTGACCTCTATGAAGGTTTATCTTCGCTTAATTGCACATTGAAGAGGCTTTCTGAGGTAGGCTACATAACGTTTTTTGTCAAGTTTTAAAAGCAGAGCAGTCGATAAAGGGTTCCGGGTTACAGCAGGTGACTAACAAAGTGCCGCTGGAAAAGCCTCAGGAATATTGATTACATTTAGCTTCCCATTATAAAAGCCTTGCCTTTGACATCATCAAACAGTGTTTAGAAAAATGTAGTTTAAATCTCACTTTAATAATACAGAGCAAACACTAAGACATCACAGGAGTTAAAAGATGAAGGTCTTTCATTTGTGTAAATCCATATTTAACATTTAAACCTTAAACACAAATGTATAGGCCAGAGGGACACACATGGCTCAGCAGCTGTTGTTGTTGTTTTCCCATCAAACGGCTGCGTTTATCTGTGTATGTGTGCTGTGATGATAATGAGAGAGAAACATTTTGATGTTTCAATACATGTGCACAAAGCAAAGAGACTGTAAAACCATCCATGTGCAAATGCTTACACACAGAAAGAAAAATAGACAGAGAGAGAGAGATTTGACCTTACAAGTAAATCTTTGGATAATAACAGGACACACATAAATATAATGTTCAATTCATCCTTCAAAGTGCTAATAGCAATGTACATTTTCACATAAAAATATAATCATATCTAAATTATCTTGTGAAATGTAAGACCTATCTGCATTATCCAGGCTGCTGTCTTTTTTTTTCTCATTGTATTTTGGTGGATATTTCATTTTATGGATTATGTTCTCAGTGTGTGTATGTTTCAGATTCAAAAGTTTAAAGGAATATTTCCCCCCCCCCCCTTGCTGTAAAATTAATTACCCTCAGGCAATCCAAGATGTAGATGAGTTTGTTTGTTCATTGGAACAGATTTGTAGAAATCTACCTTTACATCACTTGTTCACCAATGGATCCCCTGCAGTGAATGGGTGCTGTCAGAATGAGAGTCCAAACAGCTGATAAAAACATCATAATAATCCACAAGTAAGCCACACGACTCCAGTCCATCAACATCTCATGAAGCAAGAAGTATGTGTTTTGTAAGAAACAAATCCATCATTATAACGATTATAACTTCAAACCATTGCTTCTGGTCCCTCTTAGTCTGAGTAAATTTTCATTTCAAAATTCCTTTAATTAGTGTAATAACAAGATCTAAATGGCTAAACATGAATAATTATAATATAACAGTCATATTATAATTGTCACGGTCGGGGTGTTGAGAGATCAGGCAGGACGACGAATAAACGGATATTTAATCAAGAAACAACAGGAGATCCAGACAGGGTAGACAACAACACACAGGGTAACATTCACAATAACCGACAAACTAGAATACAGGAGACAGGAACTAATATAGGGCAGATAACGAGGGGCAGACAGGTGAGCACAATAAGGTGATTAACTACAAATGAGAACAGGAACAACCAAATAAGGACACAGAGGGAGAAACCACAATCCACAGTCCACAGGGGTGTGACAGATCGCCCCCCTCCCGGAAGGCGCAACCTCACGCCGTGGAGACACAGGGAGGGACGGAGGGTGACTTAGGAGGAGGACAAAGGAGTGAATTGGGATGGTGACAGGGGAAGGCAAAGGGCTGGCAGGCAGACAGACATGACAGGTGGAGGCTCTGGCGGAGGATGGATATCCTGGAGGAGGCCGGCAGTTTGGTGTTTCACAAGTGTTGGGAGTTTGTTTGTGTTAAATTTTCATTGAAATTCTTTATTGGAAAAAAAAAGTTCCTAATTCATGTATAGTTTGGGCGCAAGGTTAAGAAGTGTAATTCTGTTTCTAACTCATTTTGTGTGCAGTAGGGGAACAGTTTGTCTTCATTTGGTAGCCCTCTCTCTCTCTGTCTCTCTCTCTCTCATGTCTCTCTCTCTCTCTCTCTCTCTCTCTCTTTCTCTGAGTGTATGTAAAGTACGCTAGAGGGAGCAGGTGCTGCAATTTGGAGGCCTGTATCAGTCTTTACACAATTGTAAGTTCAATCAGGGGCTATTGTCTTTTTCCTCTCACACTTATTTTCATTTCAGTTAAACAAATCAGTTCAAATTTAGTTCAAGTAATTATTTCAGCAGAATATAAAAATGTATATGACTAGTAAACTGAAAATGTACATAAGTTTATGTAATTATACAGTCTTCTATATATTCCACATCCCCATTACTAAAAAGTTATAAATATTTACAAAATCTTTTGTAAATACATGCATGTTACTTATTGTAATCCTTTGTTGTTTGCTTAGTAATCTGCAGTACTAATATAACACAATAATTTAGATAGATTTTGTTAGATAGTTAGCAATTACAACAGCAGAATAATCCCTGTCCATGGTTTTGAAATGGGGAGATACTGTATGAGAGAAAATGTGTGTGTTGCTAAGGAATCACTGTGTGTACGCATGCAAGATGGTCAATATTTTGTCTATACTTTGGGAGAGTTCGACCAATTTATGGCTATGGCACTGCCGCTGTCCATGGTGCTAAACATTGATTTGTGGTCAAAGCAGTGTCTATGAAGCTTTCTGTTTTTGAAGGAATATTTATGTGTTTGTTAATGGGGGGGGGGGGGA
>NW_015647958.1:569690-572124 GCF_001515625.1 Sinocyclocheilus rhinocerous
TTGTCAGGACATGACACCCTCCAGGAGCACTTCAGCTCCTTCAAAATAATGACAGCACAAGTCTACTTTTATTATACAAAAGCACTACATAGTTTATCAGGATGTCTGTAGTGTTTAAAGCATTTAAAAAAATTAATCATGTCCCATATTTCTTTTTGGCTACAGTAGGACACCCAGATGCCTTTTGCCACTAAAGGAGGCAAAAGTGTGTTTTTTTTCTGTTCAGTTAAAGATTTGAGTTTAACAGTGTTGTTTTTGTCAAAGAGATAGTCCATTCAAAATTAAAATTCTGTCATTATTTACTCACCTTCATGTGATTCCAAACCTGTAACCTCTAAACAAGATGGTAACCAACTGGTTCCCATTAATATGCATTATGGAAAAAAAATTGCTATGAAAATCAATGGAAACTGAGACTGTTTGGTTACCAAAATTTTTCTTTTGAGTTCTGAAAAAGAAAAAAAGTTAGGTTTGAAACAAAGGGTGAGTAAATGATGTCAGAATTTTCAATGTTGGGCAGACTATAAAAGTGAAAATAAAACTATAAAAAATTTATTTAATTCATTAAAATAAAGCTGAAATAAAATGAAAATTAAATTCAAATAATTAAATTAAAAACCTAAAAAATGGAAATTGAAAATGTTGCCTTAGCAAGTAACTAATAATATAGGATTAAGTACTAAAATTACTAAAAATGTAAATTAAAATAAAAAGAAATTACATCTAAAAAGAAATACTAAAATAGTAATAATGATAATAAACCTGACAAAAGGACACAAAAATTTTGTCAGGTGGACAGAGTGAATAGGTCATGGATGATGTGTCCATCATAAATCAGCAGTGGAACTAGAATCACACCATGATTTTTTTTTCTTTCCTCTTTTCTGCATCTTTAATTCATGGCTTCCTAAAAGCAAGACGTAGTGAGTCACAGAGCCATTAATGTCTCACTCTTTTCTCGTCTCTCACTGTCCTTCTCTCTCAAATCTGTGTGTCTGCTTTTCCTGTCTCTCACCCCACCCTGCTGTGTCCCAAACACTCTTTTAAAAGCTTCTTCTTTCTTTGGAACAGGACTGCCATCTTCTAGTGCATATTAAAAATAGAAAAATAAAGTTGCATTCCCCAATAGGACTTTTAGGGTCTTGTAAATTATTCACCTCACACATCTACAATACCTAGATGATTATACCGGAGTGCTTTTATTCTTTGCTAGTACAGCGGGAATATCTGGAATCACGATCATCCATTATGGGTGCCCTGCTTGCCTGGTGTTGGGTAGAAACCCAGAAAAAGCAGAGACCATCATCACAGCCTCAGACAGACCCACAAATTCAGCTGCTCCTGTCAAGATCTTGGTAAATACAATGATCTTTTGGATGACTCTGTTACCAGTTACTTACTGATATTGTCCTGTTTGCTTTAGGCAACATTCACAGAGTCAGTGTTTGGAATTGAAAGGCATTTTTAATAACAGGTGTGACTCTCAAACTATCTAAAACATCCCACATTATATTACTTGCTCCCAAATGGATCCTCTGCAGGGAATGGGTGCCGTCAGAATTCAAACATCTGATAAAAACATCACTGTAATCCATAACACAACTCCAGACCATCAATTAACGTCTTCTGAAGCAAAAAGCAGTGTTTGTGATAAAAAAAAATCCCTCATTAAGACATGTTTAATGGCAAATTAGTCCTCTATCCATTATATTGCTTTCTCTGTTGAAAAAGTCATATCACCTGAATCAGGAGAAAAATATGAATAGATCAAACACAGTTTTATTTTTTTAATGTGAAAGGAGAAAATATTATTGATTATAGACTAGAATTTTTATTTATTTATTTATTTGTTTGTTTTTTTTGTATTTTGGCGGTTAAGATGCCTTTAATGATTAAAGTGTTTCTTACAAACACTCAGCTATTCACTTTACAAGATGTTAATTGATGGACTGAAGTCGTATGGATTACTTGTGGATTATTGTAATGTTTTTATCAGTTGTTTGAATGCTCATTCTGATAGCACCCATTCACTACAGAGATTAAATGTAATGCTAAATTTCTCCAAATCTTTTCAGATGAAGAAACTCATCTACATCTTGAATGTCCTGAGAGTGAGTACATTTTCAACAAATCAGTGTCATGTCATGAGCACATGCTCCATAGTTATTCATGAACTCAGGATCAAACCCTGAGTTGACAGAAAGTTAAGATTGGATTGGTTTTGTCAACTTCAAGGTAATCCTGTAATTTTCAGTTTAACGTGTTCCAGGTTATGGCGGGCCAGAAGGTCCAAAAATAAGACTAATAACTTGTTGCGGGAAGTCACTATACTATTGCCAGGAGCTACTGAGTTTGCCACGACTCACCTTCCTCACACGGCGGGCGACTGACTCTCCTCAGCTGGCGACTCACCTTCCTCACACGGCGGGCGACT
>NW_015647958.1:572577-588621 GCF_001515625.1 Sinocyclocheilus rhinocerous
GCACCCATGTAGCTCTTTTAGAGAAATTTGCTCTTTAGGAAATGCTCTTTTAGTGCTGAGGCGCACAGGGGAGATGGCCGCTTGCAACACGACAGGGGTAGTGCAGCCTGAATTGCGCAACCCACTCGACACTGGAACGACCACCGCTGAAGCGCCGTCTCGCCAACACAAGAAGCTTCCGAGAGCGTGCTGTACTCGTAGTTCTCGAACAGACACAGTTGAGCAGAACGACGTTGTCGCTCGGCTCCGAAGCGAAAAGCTGGTATGCATTGCACCTGCTGCCTTATTATACTCACGCTGTGAACAGCGGCAGCTGGATGCAATAATTGCATGCCAATGTGCATTGGCTCGTTTAGTTTACACTCGAAGTAGATTGGTCTATCGAAGCGATATCCCAATTCGTCGGTCACCGACGTGACTCGGAGTGACCGACTGAAAGGGAACCAAATTACCATAAAAGTTTTATGGACAGTGAAGTATATGTAAAGAGATGTACTGGTAGTGGTTTGCATGGACGTAACATGAATTAGTTTTTTCTAAAATAATATATCAATGACATGTCAAAGGGATCTTAAGGGATAATTAATCTTAAAAGAATATTTCACGCAAAAATTAAGACCCTCACTCACACCCTCATGTCATTCTAACCTGTATGATTGATTTTATTCAGTAGAACATAGAAGATATTTTGAGAAAGTGTTTTTGTCAATACAATGATAACCAAAACTGTTTGGTCACCAACATTCTTCAAAATATCTTCTTTTGTGTTCTGCAGAAGAAAGAAAGTCATACAAGTCATCACGGTTTGTGTGTTGTTTGCTGAGGAGCGGAGCTCGTACAGTCAGCTCTCGTGAGGGCTGATGGTGCTTCTACCCGCTGCAAACGCTCCGCTCCCGCCGGGCACACTCCGAGGAATGTGTCCGTGTTTGTGATCGTTGTGGTTCCAGTCCCCCTGCTGCTGAGGCATGGCGGCGATTGAGATCACGGGGATCGCACTTGGATCTCTCTCGGGGTTCGGAAGCCCGCGCTGAGGTTTCTTCCCCCTCTGAGTGAGGGCTCGCTGCTGCAGCTATCTTTCTCCGAGGAGATTGATATTGTTTGCATATGAGCAGACTGCTTTTGGATCGCTTGTTTTCCCTGCCCTCGCTTAATAAGGGGTGGGGATGCACGCGATTTATGTGTAGTCTGTTTTGGAGCAGAGCACGCAGTCAGCTCTTGAGGGGGCTGGCTGTGTTCATTCTTAAATGTCCCTAAAAAAATAAAGCGTACATTACATTGGATGTTTAGCTCTGCTCTCACTGACGTTTCTTCTAGAGGGAAGAAAGTATTATGCATTAGAATTATGTGGCTTGCACGTTCCCGAGGCAACGCGTGCATTACGGTCATTCATGATTCATTATATTGAATACTTTCATAATCAGACCGTGTTTACTTGTTTTTTGGCTGACTTGGTTGTTTGGCTGCGTTTAATTCTAAGGAATTAAATGATGTCTACTCTGGCTTTGAGAACTTAGATGTGAAACAAGTTGAGCTGTTTATATTATTCAGCAGGGACCGGAGACGGGCTTCCCCCTTTCTCCTCCCTCACTCTCTATATAGCGAGCTCTTGGGATAAATTCTCGAGTGAGAGCACGGTGTTTACCTCTCTTCCTCCGAGGAGGTTGATGTGGTCAGGGGGGGCTGCTGGGCGGGAGCAGCCCAAGGGGTGTTCCAGCTCCTCATTCAGGGAGCGTCACTTCTCGCACTCCCCAGGATTCTGGAGTCAGAGTGGCGCTCCCGGGCCGAAGGCTTCTAGCAGAAGGCGGATCTGCGGACCGTCATTCTCGCTGGATAGTCTTCGGCTAAAACGTCCTGACGCCTATGGCCCAGGACTTCTGAGGGCCGGCCCCCTCTGGGGAAGAGTGGTGTACACCTCATTATACGGTGCCCGTCTCTCCTCAGTGCCCTCAGGACATCGGTCTGTCAACCCTGCCACCTCCGGTGCTTCAGGGCACAGCGGTCTCCAGCGAGTGCAACTCTCAGTGTCCACCCGGAAATGTAGCGATTCTGGGGGGTTCGCCACCTCGAAGGAGGTCTCTAGAGCAGCTAGTTCGGTCATCCCCTGCCGGTCCTCTGCTTCTAAGTACACCAGAGGCCAGTCTCGAGAGACTGGTTCCCTTAATAGGTCACCTGGCGGTGTGGGGAGCCCCTGCCAGATGTGTCTCATTGGGTCCTGCCCCGAGCAGGCTCTGGTTCTGTCAGTCTGAGTCTTCCAAGGAGATGACAGGTCTTAGGACCGTTTGGTTCTACACCGATCCAATTTGGTTCTACACCGCCTCGTTTCTGCGTGGTTCTTCCCACTTTGGTGGGCCCCGAGCAGGCTCTGGTAATGGAACAAGAAATAAACACTCTCTTGAGGAAGGAGACCATCGAGGTGGTCCCTCCTCACGACAGAGAGTCCGGGTTCTACAGCCGGTACTTCATTGTTCTGAAGAAGGATGGGGGGTTGCGTCCTATTCTAGATCTGTGTCAGTTGAACCGCTCTGCCGAGGCCCAGGGAATGAAGTGTGTGGATGCTGCTCTGGCTCCTCTGCGACTCCAAGGCATCCGCATACTCAACTACATCAACAATTGGTTGATATTAGCTCATTCAGAGCAGATGGTGGTTCGGCATCGAGATGTCGTTCTCGCCCATATGAAAGAGCGGGGGTTAAGGCTAAATGCCAAGAAAAGTGTGCTTTCTCCAGTACAGAGAACCACTTATTTGGCCGTGGTGTGGGATTCGACCACGATGCAGACACGTCTGTCTCCTGCTCAGATCGAGTCGATCCTCACTGCAGTCGCGAGAGTGAGAGAAGGCCAGTCACTCACTGTCAAGCAGTTTCAAAAACTGCTGGGTCTGATGGCAGCTGCGTCCAACGTGATACCTATTGGCCTGCTGTACATGAGGCCCCTACAGTGGTGGCTCAAGACCAAGGGGTTCTCCCCGAGTGGAAACCTGCTCCGCATGGTCACGATGCCTACGTGCCTTGTGGAGGAAGCCTTGGTTCTTGTCTCTGGGCCCGGTGCTGGGAGCTCCTTGTCGCCGCGTAACGCTAGCGACGGACGCGTTCCTCACCGGTTGGGGAGCGGTCATGAGTGGCCGCTCGGCCCGTGGTCTGTGGAGCTGTCGCCTTCTCACGTGACACATCTACTGCCTGGATATTCTGGCCGTGTTTCTAGAATTGAAACACTTTCTCCCAGACATAAGAGATCACCCTGTAATGGTGTGCACCGACAACACAGCGGTGGTCTCTTACATCAACCCCCAGGGTGGTCTGTAATATATTTGGAACTGTGGATGTGGCCCCTGAGGGGGCACAGCTCATAAGTTCCGGTCTCTCAACTGAGGCTGTTGAGACCATTCTCCAGTCCAGAGCTCCCTCCACGAGGAAACTGTACTCCTTGAAGTGAACCTTCACTTCTTGACGCGGCAACCGCCAGCTCGACCCAGTTAACTGCCCAGTTGGTTCAGTGCTGGAGTTCTTGCAGGTGCGGTTCTCCACAGGGTTATCCCACTCCACCTTGAAGGTTTCCGTGGCGGCCCTAGCTGCCTACCACGCCCCTCTCTGTGGTCGTTCTTTTGGGAGAGACCCACTAGTTACATGTTTCCTCCACAGTGTGCTGAGGCTGAGGCCTCCGACCAGAGAAGCTTATGCTAAGTGGTGGATCGGGATGCTATTCCATAGCTTTGAGTCCACTGTTCTCCCCTCTCCCTTGGGGGTCAAGGCTCACTCCTCCAGAAGTTGGCCTTTAGGACGCTGCGGGATGTCCACCCCGCTTACTTTGTCAGGTTCTTACCTGCATTCTGCACCACTCCTGGCTCCCTTTCTCTCGCCTTAGCTGTGCATTTCCACACTAGGCAGGGATTTGTAAGTCTGGTGGCGTGGGCATACTCGTTCCCATAGCATTTCGATGCAGCTCTAGTTCCTGAAGGGGAACATTTCTTGGTTACGCATGCAACTTTGGTTCCCCGAGGGAACGAGACACTGCATCTCATTGCCATATTTCCGGCATCCCTGCGAGCACTTCCTTCATTTCCCAGAAGCTGCTGGTGTATCCACCGCACGTGCTTTTAAGCTTCCTGGTCGCTACGTCACCCCGCCCGTGACGTCTCGCTCATTCATTGGACTGATTACACACGTGATTCAGAGCGTGGTCACACTGAAGGCGTTCCCAAAGCATTTCAACGCAGCATCTCGTTCCCTCAGGGAACCATGGTTCCTTATCTGTCGGTCACTACGAGTTATGTCGAACGACATATGGGGTCTCACTTGGGAGGCCAATCATCTCTGAGTTTAAGAGAAAGTGCAAAGCTTGGACATTCGGGAGAGACTCGGAGTCGGAGTAGACGAGAGAGCTGTGAATTTATTGATTTATTTACTGTATATTACGCTGATGCCACACAGATCTAATATAAACATGTAATTTAATTCCCAGCTGTTTACCTTCACAGACAAAACCGACTGTTTTTGTAACTCATGAGTGTTTTTAACATAAACTTTTGTGTATTTGACAGCTTAAGCGCAATAAGACATGAAATAACTTATTTTAGTACTCACATGCCATGTGACAGCCGCTTTCTGTATGCGTGCTTCGGATGTGTGCGCTCAGAAACCGTAAATCAGGAGTTTAAACTTATATGGTTTAAAACGCATGATTTCTGCGCGATAGACATAATCAAAACCAAACAGATGTTTTTACCAGAGTATCTGAGGAATGAGCTGTAAAGGCCCGATTCACAGCCCTATTCTGGAAAAGGGGGTGGGGGCAGCAGCTCATTTGCATTTAAAGATACATGCACAAAAACAGCCTGTTTCTGTGTATACTCATTTAGGCATTTTCAAAATGATATAATAAATTATCTGTGGGGTATTTTGAGCTGAAACTTCACAGACACATTCTGGGGACACCTGACACTTATATTCTATGTTGTAAAAAGGGCATAACAGGTCTTCTTTACAGCGTTTCATTCCCTTGGGGAACCATGGTTACATGCGTAACCTAGAGACGTTTTTAAACTTCAGGCACTTGTATATTCCATCAGTTGATTTTTATTAAACAAACAGATTTCTTTTTTCTTTCTTTCTTTTTCTGAAGATTACAAAACTGTCTTAGAATTTTCAATGTGCTCAACATATTTTTGCTACTGTAATTTTCAAATATGTTTTGTATAGATTTTGTTGTTTTATGCTTGGCTCAGACACTGGCTTGTGATCTTACAATATGATAATTCGTGGCAAATATATTACATATATTTATAATATTACATGGCTGGTTTGCAGCAAGTGTGAAGCGGCAAGAATGAGGGTCAGCACCTCCAAATCTGAGGCCATGATTCTCAGCTGGAAAAGGGTGGATTACCCACTCTGGGTAGGGACTGAGTTGCTTCCCCAAGTAGAGGATTTCAAGTACCTTAGGACCTTGTTAACAAGTGAGGGTAGGTTGGAGCATATAAGCAGTGGAGCAGCAGTAATGTGATCGTTGTACTGTGCTGTTGTGGTGATTTACTAGTAGATTTAAGTTCCAACCTTCACCAGTGGTCATGAGTTTTGGGTAATGACCAAATTAATGAGATCACCGGTATGAGCGGCTGAAATGAGTTTTCTCCTCAGGGTGTCTGGGCTAACGTTGAAAAATAGGGTGCAAAGCTTGGACATTCGGGAGAGACTCGGAGTCGGAGTAGACGAGAGAGCTGTGGATTTATTGATTTATTTACTGTATATTACGCTGATGCCACACAGATCTAATATAAACATGTAATTTAATTCCCAGCTGTTTACCTTCACAGACAAAACCGACTGTTTTTGTAACTCATGAGTGTTTTTAACATAAACTTTTGTGTATTTGACAGCTTAAGCGCAATAAGACATGAAATAACTTATTTTAGTACTCACATGCCATGTGACAGCCGCTTTCTGTATGCGTGCTTCGGATGTGTGCGCTCAGAAACCGTAAATCAGGAGTTTAAACTTATATGGTTTAAAACGCATGATTTCTGCGCGATAGACATAATCAAAACCAAACAGATGTTTTTACCAGAGTATCTGAGGAATGAGCTGTAAAGGCCCGATTCACAGCCCTATTCTGGAAAAGGGGGTGGGGGCAGCAGCTCATTTGCATTTAAAGATACATGCACAAAAACAGCCTGTTTCTGTGTATACTCATTTAGGCATTTTCAAAATGATATAATAAATTATCTGTGGGGTATTTTGAGCTGAAACTTCACAGACACATTCTGGGGACACCTGACACTTATATTCTATGTTGTAAAAAGGGCATAACAGGTCTTCTTTAAACACAACACATAATTTGAGATGCGGTGGAAATGACACTGGTAGAAATTCCAAAAATGATGCAAGCATGTCCACTGTTGAACATTGTTAGAGAACAAATTAAATGAACTATTGTTTTTTTTGTTTTTTGTTTTTTTTGATAAGTCACAGGAAACACCCACATGAGTCATTACATATAAATGGAGACAGGATTAGTTTTGAATTTGAGTGCATGATTTTTCCGGAATCAAAATATTTTTAATCAAGCAGAAATACAGCAAAAAGGCAGCAATTATCCAATCAAAGCATGCCTGCAAATTTGACCTTGGGAGTATAGAGTCCTAACAGAGTGAGAAGGAGTCCTTATGCTTGTTTTAAAATGACAGCTGTGTGTGGTTAATGTTAGCAGTTAACATCACTGCTTTCTGTTATTTTTAATCTTCAATGGCAGCAAGAGTGATCAAACGCAAGCACAGCTAGTCTCTCCATAAGCCTCTGGGGACATGTGACCTTAAGACAATATTTAATGAGAGATATCTGGGAGAGGCTCACAAGCTAATGAAATTATGTTTGTATGTGTGTGTCTCGTGTGTGTGTGTGTGTGTGTGTGTGTGTCTCCGTGTGTGTGTGTGTGTGTGTTGCATGCGCTGTGTGTCTGTGTGCGTGCGTGCGTGTGTGTGCGGTCTCGTGTGTGTGTGTGTGTGTGTGTGTGTGTCTGTGTGTGTGTGTGTGTGTGTGTGTGTGTTGCATAGGCTCCTCAGATTACCCCTTTCTAATGGTATTTATAGTTTTCTTTGTCACATGCTTTCTTGATTTTTTCTCTCTTTCTCATCCTCTCTCTCCCGTAACATTTAAGATGGGCAGTATTCCAACTGTAAAATCAGAGCAATACAACAGGTAAAGAGCCGTCTGACAAATCTGCAGAAGACTGGTTTGGCCAAAGGGCCAAGCAGTTTGCACTGATAATGCTGGTGAAACAAGCCCAGAAATGCCACGCTCAACCAAAGCAAACATTCTGGAATAATCTGAAGATCTCTGGAGGCTTTGTGAACTTTTATACACTTAGTGAAAGTATTTCATAAAAATTTATTTTATCCTGTAATAAATAAATTTTCTAAATTGACAAATTTTCAAACATAGTTTGAAACAAAGATTAGGTCAAACTATTTCTTCTTTTTCTTAAAATATAATTGTGCATATCGTGGCGGGAGGAGCAAACGACAGACAGTGGGTGTAGCGTCAGGCCACGGAGGGGCTTTATTAAACACAAAACAACTCGTCACCCCCCCAGTGCACCCATCCTCAACCAGGCTCCAAACGGTCGGAGTGGGCGCGGCGGGATTCCTCTCCGGGCAGCTCTCCCTCTCGCCTCGCGCCAGAACAAGGACAGAAAAACCGGGATTTTGTCGGCAGTCTCAACCAACCACTGGGTAAATGATAATAGAAGAACAATCACTTACGCCTTTTGTGGTTCGGAGGCCATCTCCGTCGTTTCTCTGTCCCAGTCCGGGTTTTCACGAACGATGACATCATCAGGTGTTGCCCAACTGTGCTGTCTAGGCTCCGCCTTGCCCGCATTCTCCACCAATGTGGCGGGAGGAGCAAACGACAGACACAGTGGGTGTGGCGTCAGGCCTCGGACAGGCTTTTATTAAACACAAAATCAACAAAGTGTCCAGAAACGGGAATAAAGTGTCCAAAATAAACGGGGGATCTGGTGTCCTCGTTGTGCAGGGAAATAGTGAAGGACAGGTAGTGTTCAGGAAGGAGGGGTCCAGGTAAGGGGTGGAGTCCGGCATCCGCACATGCTCCCCTCTGAGGTCTGGGGCGCGAGGGGCGGCGGCTTCTTTTCAGCGGCTTATTCCCTGGCCCACGGCTCTGGAGGGGATTCCCCTGCCCAGCATCCAAGGCCGTCGGCGGAGTCACGGGTGCGTCCTAAATCCGGACCGTGGGTAAAGCAGCTCACAGCTCTGGCAGCACAGGAATCCCTCTACGCACCCTTCCTGAACCCACAAGGACACCAGCGTGCATGCACAGGGAAGAGACCGGTCACCCGAGGAGAGGCGCGCTTGGCATTTAACAGCGGCGGTGACGAGGCTCCATTCAGTTCAGGTGTGCCTCATCTCAGGTGTGCCTCCTCTCTCTCACATCCACTCCTGTCGGGAGCCTGGTGAAAGGCGGCGATTAAGGGACGGGGTGATGATGATCAGTGTTGGGAGTAACACATTACAAAAGTAACGATATTACAGTAGTATATTACTTTTTGCTGTAACGCAGTAATAACGCATTACTAATAAAATTTGGGTAATATTATTACTCGTTACAATCTCAGTAATGCATGTTACAACAACATATTTTAACTCACAATTAAGTGGTGAATTTATTTACCAACACCGCAAAACAGCACCAGACAATAAATTCCTCTGGTAAAATACTTTGTCTATTTCCTGTTGCTGTAATTCGATGGTTGAGATGACAGACAGATTCTACATTTGTGAGATGGGCATACTGCGGGGTCGGAGAAGAGAAAGAATGCGGCGGACAAGCAACAAATTAAGTTTAACTAAAAATAACAATCTGTTTTTATTCAATCATAGTCTACATATAAAAGGAATTAATACGCGAAATATATTGACTTAAATAATTAACAGATTAACAAAAGGAAAGAAAAAAGACTGAGTAAAATATGCTGCTGAGGTATTGGTTCATTTTTGTGGCGCGGCGCTCTGCAAAAGTTCACGGAAAGGAAACCGAGATGACAAGCGCATCCTAAAATAAAAGTAAACGCATTCCTCCACTCTGTGGGGTGTCTCGAAGATACCCGTGCATGTTTGTATTGTCTGTTTCTCAGGAGATCAAAGTATTTGAGTTTCTTTAATCCTTACACTGTTTAGATAATGAACACACTATTTGAGCATAAATCTGTTTATTATTATTATTATTACTATTTTTAGTATTTTAGTATTGTCATTTATACAATATATTGTATTAAAGATATACACTGAAACCAACAAATGCAGTCCTTCCTTTCTCCACATTTTAGAATGCACCAGTGCATATGTGAGAATCTGACAGTAAATATGAGAGACGTCAATATCTCAGCACGCCATAAGCAGTGGAGGGGCATTTCTGCTGATCAGCAGCATTGCAGACAACAGCGGCTGTCTCTGCTGAGGCAATGAAGTTTCCACCGTGTTAAATCTTCCCACCCTCGACATCATCACTATGGGCAGCTGAAAATATATGTGCAAATAAAAAAATAAATATATAAATAGACCCGACGGGCAATACAAAATATGGTGTTCCAGCTCTTGACAAATAACATATTTCATGGATTTTCTTTCGTTCCTCTTACTTTACAGCCACAATATTCTCATGTAGCTCTAATTGTCTCCTTATTTCAAATCATTTTTAGTCAGTCAAGTTAAGATCCGCTTAAAGGGTTAGTTCACCCAAAAATGAAAAATTAGCCCATGAAGTACTCACCCTCAAGGCATCCTAGGTGTATATGACTTTCTTCTTTCAGACGAATCCAGTCAGAGTTATATTAAAAATTGTCTTTGATCTTTCAAGCTGTTTAATGGCAGTCAGCGGGTGTTGCAGTGCATCAGTCCAAAAGAAGTGAAATAAAGCGCATCCATTCATAATAAAAAAGTGTCTCACACGGTATAGGGGGGTGAAAAAAAGCCTCCTGTAGCGAATCGATGCATTTTTGTAAGAAAAATATCCATATTCAAAACATAATAATCACTTTAATCTAGCTTGCGCCAACAGTTTTACACGGATGCATGCGCAACACCGACCTCATATGTCATCCTCCAAGAGCTGCTTCCGTGTACAACTGTTGGCGCAAGCTAGATTAAAGTGATTATTACGTTTTGAATATAGATATTTTTCTTACAAAAACGCATCGATTCGCTACAGGAGGCCTTTGTTCACCCCCCGGAGCCGTGTGAGGCACTTTTTATTATGATGAATTAAAGAGAAGGAGTAGAGAAAGAAAGATGTGACTCACTCTTCTTCTGCCACGGGTGTGTTGTAGCTCTGAAAGAGAGGCTGAACAAAGAGTCCGAGTGTGCCGACGACACACACCAGGATAAAAATCCAGAGGAAGAGCCGGTCGATCACCATGGCTACATACTTCCAGTCCTCAATGATCTGCATGGCACATGCAAGCAAACAACATTCATTACTACCACATATATGCACAGTCATGGGGGTTTAGCACAGTGTTTTCATGCCTGCCTGGTATTTTCACTAATAAAATTCAGCACTGCAATTTTACTCTATATTTCAGACTTAGTTTCTCAGCATGGGAATTTTAAAGAATTAACCAGCTTCTTAACAGTTCCATTAATGATTATTTTAATATTTAAAAGGAATTAATATTTTGAAAAAATAAATTCAGTTTCATGAATGAAATATTTGATCATTTCAGTTTCAACAAATTTTTTAATGACCTTTCATTTTTTAAGAGACAGCGTAAATCCAATCTAATAATTAGCAACGATAAACAAACAGTTAATTCATTACTATTCATTCATTTTTATATAATTGTACTGACAAAACACACACACACACAAATTGCACTGCACTGAATTAATGAATTAAATCTTATAGTTAGCTGCAAGCTCTATGCGTTGATTCACTAATAAGAACTGACTCTTTTGAGTCATTTGTTCGGGAATCGGACTATACTGGTTCCGCTGAATGTTTTTTTTTTTTTTTACTCACAAAAAAGAATCAGTTCAGGACTCAGACTACACTGGTTGCACTACATGTTTTTTGATTCACTAAAAAGAACCAGCTCCTAAGAGACATTCGATTAAGAATCAGACTACACTTTTTGTTCTCTAAGTCTTTGACTCATTAAAAAGACTGGTTTTTAAGAGTGATTCACTTTGAAATCTCAAACTGATTGAACTCATCTACTAAAACTCAACTAATCAATTAATTGAATATGTCAATCAATCAATAAAACACAAAAAAAATTCTCACCCCTTCATCATCATCCTCAATCTTCATATGTTCAGCAATGAACCTCACACCCTCTATGGCCTCATCCACATCTGGGTCGTGCCTGACTTTCACTCTCTGCCTGAACTCTGAGCCCTCGGGAAGGTCACCGACCCTCCAGGCCCCGCACACACGCCCAGGGTCATCACTTAAGAAGAATGAGTCTCCGTCCAACCTTATGCCCTTAGCATCAGATGAGAATGATTTCCGCTGATGCGTCCGTCGAAACCTTCCCCGTACATTAGACCTTCTGGGCCGTCGCATCAGAAGGAAAGTAGGAAGCTTATGCAGGAACACACGCTTGACCCACTCGGGCATGTGGTGTGTCGATGGAGAACGGTGGTGAACATTGAGCACACACACACTCGTCACGATAGAAAATGTGACCAGCACCATCGTAAACATCAGATACTTCCCTATTAATGGAACAGCCAGGGATGTCGGCGGAACGATCTTTGATATCAGGAGCAGAAACACAGTTAGAGCCAGAAGAACTGATATACAAAGTGTCATCTTCTCTCCACAGTCTGAAGGCAGGTAGAAAACCAGAATTGCAAGAGAAGTGATGAGGACGCATGGAATGATGAGGTTAATCGTGTAGAAGAGAGGTTTGCGCTTGATCACAAAGTCGTACGTGACATCCAGGTACGTGAGATCATTGGGGTCTTCATTTTTTCTGCCAGGGAGCGACACAATATCCCATTCACCGCTTGGTGTGTAATCATCACGACTGGCAAAATCGGACGTCAAGACAAGATCGAGTTCTGTGCGATCGTAGGTCCAAGAGCGAAATTTAAGCGTGCAGTTCTGTTGATCGAAGGGGAAGTTACGGACTTCAATAGCACAGGCGCTCTTGTAGATGGCAGGAGGGAGCCAGAAAATGTCACCAGTGTTGGAGACAACTGCATTGCAGTAAAATGATACTTCATACACACCATCTGCACTGTAAGACAAGAAAATATACATTATAAACATATCAATTAAATGTATTCTGTGCAGGGGCGTAGATTACGCGGGGGACGCGGGGGACGTGTCCCCCCCCCCACTTTTAATATCATGTAAATTCGTCCCCCGCACTTTTTCGGGCAAGTGTGTTCGCATAGAGGTTTTCAAGAGCCGGTGTGAATAAATATATATTTAAATTCAAAGAGACAGGATAGTCTGTGCATGATCTGATGTTTTATTCGGACCCACAATAAGGCGAGATGAACATCACGGAGCGCTAAACACTCCATGTTTCATTCATACTCGAAGCCGGAGGGCGCTCTCGCGCAGAAGTCGTAGAAAATGGAACTACTGTATGTAAAAAAAAAAAAATTTCATGTGTTGCAAATTATGCTAAACATATTAAACTAATATCACAAGTATATAATATAACAAGTGGTTACACTTTACTTGAAGGGGTGTGCATAAGCCTCGAAAAATTATTAGTGTACAGCTTTTCAATTAAAATTAGCATGGAAATACAATGCTTATTTTAGCAAATGATTACATGCACCAGTGTCTCTTTACATGAGGAAATGCCTCTTAAGCAAATTAAAGTCTCATCCCACCCAATTTATCCATTTAAGCAATGAACATGCGCAAGTGCATCCTCCATTTTTATCAACTAAACTGGGGATTATATAACACACATTGCTTCCACTAGGAACACACATCTGACCTAGATCAAACAGTTTAAACAATCTTGCTTGTCACTCATCTTATTTTTTTCTTCATTCTTCTGAGCTTTGTCAAGAGTGTAGACGTGAACGACCTGAAAGAACAGCAACAAGGGAGGAGACTGCTCTTGCTTTTGGCAACTTTCTAGCATAATTAGTCAGTCTCTTGGAACAATGACAGCTTGCTTGTTGTATTGAGTTTGTCACTAAACACTGACTGTGTATCAAAATCTCAAAACATCCCAAAAGTTTACAAAAGCTTATGGCTTTAATAAGAACAGTAATAGAGCTTAATGAGAAAAGCTGCAAAAAATGAAGTCTTAACACATGTAAGTGTGCTACTAATAACTGTTTCCAAAGCTACTGCTCCGAGCTATTCCAAATAAAACATTCATTTATCAGACGCTATGATATGCATCAGAGACTTGTATAACAATAGACAGGATATGTATATACTATACAGGATATCAGTGCAGTGCATGGCCCACATCATATGCAATCATTTTCCAGCAAAACTATTGGTAACACTTTATTTAAAGGACCAATTATCACCATTAACTAGTTGCTTATTGCATGCTTACTGCTTACATGCATATTAATAGCATTCTGGCTGTTTATTAGTACTTATAAAGCGCATATTCTGCATGACCATATTCAGATTCCTTAGTCCCACCCAATACCTAAACTTAACAACTACCTTACTAACTATTAATAAGCAGCAAATTAGTAGTTCATTGAGGCAAAAGTCGTAGTTAACAGTTAGTAAATACTGAGAATTGGTTCTTAAAATAAAGTGTGATCAAAGTGTTTTACTGTAAAGAAAATAATATCTAAATATTTAAATAATTTAGATTTTATATATAATTACATATAATTTTATAAATATTTGTAGCAAATAATAAAATAAATTGCTAAAATAAAAATTATATGTGAAAATTTTTTTTGAAAATAAAAATGAAAAGTATAGGTGTGGTCAGTGTAATGTTGGCAGGTCAAATGAACATCTGAAGTACTCAACCAATAGTACTACTTAAATCATATTATCATATTATGCTCATAATATCATTCAAAATAATAGGGTCAGTACTATTTAATTTAAAAAAAAATTTTTTGGAAAGAAATTATTTTTATTTAGCAAGAATACATTCAACTGATCAAAAGTGACAGTCATCATTTTAGAATGATTTCTGAATGATCATGTGACACTGAAGACTGGAGTGATGACTGCTGAAAATTCAGCTTTGCCATCACAGAAATAAATTACATTTTTAAAATGTATTAAAATAGAAAACTTATTTTAAATTGTAATAATATTTCACTATTTTACTGTTTTTACTGTACAGTATTTTTGATCAAATAAATACAGCTTTGCTGAGCCTTCAAAAAGAAACATTAAAACTGTTACTGATCTCAAACTTTTGAATAGAGGTCTATAGACTGTATATGTGTGCTACTGGTATAAATGTACTGGTCACAGTTATGGCATACTTGTTATAGAGTACTATATCAGGAAGCCAGATGTGCTGCGATGGTATTCGTAGTTTTTTGATGCCCTCGTACTCATTCGGATCCCACACCAGTCTGTAGTCATTCCACTCCTACAGAGAAAGTACAATGTGATTAAAACTGTTTAAATTGGGTCAGACGATGTACCAGTATTTGTACCAAACTCATTTAAAACAAAACAGCTAAACGCATTCACTCGGTTCAACAGGATTTTCCATCACTTTTAGAAATGACCTAAAAGTGAACTATGATTGAATTACAACTCAAATCTTTCACTGTGCACTCATGTGGGACAGCTCATTTGACTGTGTTTGATAACACTATCCAGATGAGCGCACAGGCATAGCAGGTGAGCTTACCTGAGTCAGCCACACATTCGTTGTCATGATTTGTTCCCTCTCATTCTGTAAAAAGAACAGAACATTGCATGTTTTTGTACTTAACAGTGAAAAGGGAACTGAAAATTATTGGGCGAAGTGACAGGGATATGATGAGATCAGGACATGACACAATCCAGACTCAAACCTGCATCCCCCGTGTGGGCACTAACAATGTGCTCTAACCAGACATGATGTTGACAGGGTTCCAGCGTCTCTGTTACTGACGATAAAAGTCAGTCTGAAGCACAGATTTGAACAAATAAGATTCTGCAGTGGGCGGGGCTACCCAGTGCAACATGACAAAAATAGTACCGAATTGTTTTGTCGCTTGTCACGCAGTGGCACTGCGCCTGGTTAGAACATAGTGTCAATGTGATTTTACCTGTCAGTGTGAATGTACCTTAAAGGTGCAATAGGTGATTGTCTTCAGAAACATTTTTTGTTATGCTGGTTGAAAGTGTCTTCACATCCTGATAGCAATCATTAAGTTAAGTGGTCTAAATTTATTTATGCTCTGCATATTTTGCATGTCTCGCTTAGTTAACACATCTGATTCAGATAACCAGCTCATTAGAAGAGAGCTACGTGCATGAACTGTGTTCCGATCAATATGATCCCTACACAGTGTTCATTGCTCCCTTCTCCCTGAGCAGGGGAAATCCGTTGAAGTTTACTTCACTTCGGAACATGGGCTGGAATTGGGAACCGCTGATGTAGCCTATTGTAGTAATGTTGTAAAGTTGCAAAGACTAAAGTCTCAAATCCAAAGAGATATTCTTTATAAAAGTTAAAGGTGCAATAGGTGATTGTCTTCAGAAACATTTTTTGTTATGCTGGTTGAAAGTCTCTTCACATCCCGATAGCAATCATTAAGTTAAGTGGTCTAAATTTATTTATCTGTATTTATATGTTCTGTGGAAGGCGTAGGACCAAGAAATGTTCATCCAATCAAAACGCTCGGTCCGAGCGTTTTAATTGGCTTTCCTACCTGCCTGTCAACGTATTAGCATACCTCTGCGGATCCGGTTCGCGCAGACAGGATATGCCATCAGCGCATTCAAGCACGCTGTGCAGACAGAGCGAGAATGGCAGACAAACATCAACAACCCGATCTTCCTTCCTGGTATTGTAGTACTTTTAAAGTTTTCTCACCGGTGAATGACACATGATGTAGCCCAGCGGTTCCCA